>NW_012156461.1:6363-119640 GCF_000151545.1 Saprolegnia parasitica CBS 223.65 | reverse complement strand
GCAGTACAGACGGCAGATGGCTTCTTGATGTGACACTCTCTCTTCTCCTCTCTCACTACTCCCACCCACTCTTGGCGGGAGTGCGCGTCTGGAGCGTCGAGATTGGGGAGGCAGTCAAGAAGGCTGAAATCTAGTCGACATCTTTTAGTCTAGCGGTATAGACACTGGTTTACCACCAGGTAGATCCGGGTTCAAGTCCCGGTGAGATCCCTACTTCCTGACTGGCTTCAGTACATCGCAACAAATGACCAAGGACATCGGGGTTTGCTTTCGGATACCTTTTGTAGCATCAAGGGTATAAAATTGATGTTCTATGCCCTTGATGCTACGGAAGCTTGCATGGCAACGAGGAAATGGACATGCGACGGACGATGCTTCTCTCCTATATTAGTACTACGCTACTACATTCCTAAACCAACGCAAGCGAGCGAGAGCCGCCTGGTAAGGATGGCAGAACCTGTGGGCCGAATGCTACGATCTTCTCACCCCGGCGTAGCACCAACGCGACCCCGACCCGGCGGCGGTGCTCGACTCGCGTTGGTCTCGGCTTGCAGCGCGTCCTCGACGGCCACCCGGTAAGGATGGCTGAGTCGCTTCATCATATCAAGGACAGTCGATTCGACGTTGCTCAGTTTATGTCGCTTATGGATCTCTCTAGCCTCACGCGCCTGGAGACGGTGGCAGTGCGCGCCCCCTTTCGTCGAGGAGATGCCGCTGCTCGAGGAGCTGGTGCTTGAGGCCAGCGAATTCACGGCGGCACCATTCACGCTTGCGAGTGTTTGCTTGCCGCGCCTGCACGTTTTGAAAATACCCAGCTTTGCGCTGAACGACGACGACATCGGTATGCTTGGCGACTGGACAAGCACACTGCCCCAGATGGACGAAGCGCGTTCGTTTTGTATGGTTGGCGCAACGCCGGGTCCAGAGTTGCATCTCATGCAGCGAGCTGCCGGTCGGTGGCTCGGTTGTGGCGCTTCGATCGTGCGACGTTGTCAAGAGCAGCATCCCGTTGTGGCAGCACCATTGACGCCGCCGCCATCATCTCGACGCGCTGCAAGGTCTCGCAAACGTCACGCTCGAGCTCAGTAGGGTTGTGCCCAACCAAGAGGCAGCCATCCACGCCTACGCACAACCGCGGCGGAGCGAACGTCCCCACGAGCGATACGTTGACAGACACAACCAAGGAGAGCTATCGCATTCTTATTCTCGCAAGCATATCAAGCAAGATCGATTCTTCGCATCCAATCTCGCTCGATGAACTCTTATTGGATGAGCTGCCTTTGCCGATGAGGAACAGTAGTCACACGCCCTTTGACACGACAACAGCGCCAGTCCGCAAACGAGTCCGCGGCTTTCGGGGATTAGGGCAGGGCTAGGGTTGGCCGCCTCACCCTCCACACATGCGACTGGATTCGGCGCGCATTTTGTAAGCGTGGACATGGGCGACACGATTTCCATCGTGGGGCCAGAGAGGTGCTCATGGAGGAGACATCCGTGTCGTCAAAAATGCAGTGTGTCTTCTATTCAAACTCACAGCCAATATGCTGTGGGAAGAGAGATAAGATGCAAGCGTCATGTAGGAAATGCAGAAAGCGGTAGAGGCGTTCACGGCTGCTGCTGCATCGCGGCCTCCTTGATCTGCGACGCGAGGTCCACAAACCGGTCCTGGTACTTCATCCTACCAGTCACACGCATGAGAAAGGGCGCCTTGACACATATGCATGGTCTACCACGCGGCCTTGACGTCTTCGGCGGCCGTCTCGCACGTCGTGCCGCCCTTCTGCAAGAGCGCTTGCAGGAGCTCAGCACGCGACTACCCACAACAATCAGAATCCAGTACGAAATTCTCAGAAATCCACGTACGCGGTGGTGCAGGACGAGCGAGAGCGACGCGAGCGACTGACGGTCCAGCGCGTAGGCGAGCGCCTTGGCGAGCACGTCGGCCGGCACCGAGTGGTACATCATCGTAACCACGAGCGTCTGTGCGAGGCGGTCGTCGGCCGCAGCTTCGTCGGCCGTCAACTGGTCCGTGATGCGGTGCGTCTGCGCGAGCATGTACTGGACGAGGAACGGGAAGAGCACAAAGCGCGCCGACGGGTGCAGCAGCGGGAGCGCGCGGCACACGAGCTTCTTGCCTTTCGAGACCGAAAGAATTGCATCGAGCGCCGGCGGGTCGCACGTCGCCTCGCCGTTGACGGTGCTCACGCCGAGGACGCTGGCGAGGTCCAAAAGCAGGCGCGTCGTACGCTCGCGGAGCTCGATGAGCGCCGGGTCCATCTGCGCCGTGTCCATTTGATGGAACTGCTGCACGTTGATGCGGCGGGCGTCGAGCAGATGGCGCGCGTCTTGGAGCGCGAGGAGGTGGACGATGCCGGCGTCAATGCGCTGGCGCTTGGACCACGTGTCGTTGCGGAAGACGGACGCGCCAAGCTCTTCCTCCGGGCGGTTGAGCACGTCGACGACTGTCACGTCCTTAGGCTGCTCGTCGACCTTGTGCAAGTTGAGGAGCTCGCGCGGCCGGTACAAGCTCGTCTTGGAGGTCCGGCCGAGCACGTGGTTTTCCGTCTCCCACGTCCGCGACTTGTTGGCGCGCGACACATCCCGCGGGTCAAATGACTTGACGTGTTCGAGCTTCCAGGACGGCAGCGGCAGCGGCGGTTGCCCGGGCAGCGCCTGCTGACGGGCCCGGTCGCGCTTCTACGCCGGTAGTTTGCGTAATGACGATGGCGAAGAGAGAAAGGACGTACCACCATGTAGTTGTGGAAGTAATAGTCGTCGCTGAACGGATCGCTGGACCGGATTTGCTTGAGCTCCTGCTGCACGACAAACTGAATGTCACGGGGCATCATGACCTGGAACACGCGCTCCTGCAACAGCACGTGCGGCGGCGGTGGGAACGGCGGGCGCATCATCATGTGCGGCGGCGGCATCATGTGCGGCGGCAGCATGTGCGGCGGCGGGTGGTGCGGGAACCCGTGTGGCGGCATCATACCTTGCGGTGGCGGCGGCGGGCCGTGCTCGGGACGCCAGCCTGGCGGCGGGCGAGGCATGTTGCCGGTCGGCGGCGGCATGACACCAGGAGGCGGCATCGTGCCCGGCGGCGGCATCATACCCGGAGGAGGCAAGGCGCCTGCGGGCGGGCCCCAACCAGGCGGCGGCGTCGGCGTCGTCGTCGGGAGCGGCGGAGGCACCGCAAGAGCATTTGCCGGAGCCACCGTCTCTTCGTCCTCGGTCAAGCCCAGCGACTTGAGCTTTAAGTCTTCAAGAATGCCATCGTCTTCGTCGTCTTCTGCGTAGAGGTACGCGGACGACGTCGATGGCGCGCTCGAAATGCCGAGACCGGCGTTGCCAAAGCCAAAGACTGCAGTTTCCGGCGCGGCCTTCTTCGAGAACTCTTCGCGAAGCATCGCAAATTCTTGCTGGCTCCGCGCCCACTCCAAGTCAGCCTGGGTCGGCGCAGCGCCCTGGGGCGCCGCCGCAAACCCCGGCGGCGCGCTCACCTTCCCCTTGGGCTTAGATTGCTCGCTCGCCGGCGGCGCTTCGCTCCCCGGCATGTGCACGTTGCCCATGAAGATGGCCGAGAGGTTGTCATGCAGCACAAACGGCCGGCTCGAGGCAGTCGTCGGGCCCATCGGGTACGGGTAGTTGTCCAGCGCATCATCCACGGGGCCCAAGAGGTCATGGGCGCGGAGGTCTTCCAGGAGGCTCTCGTACTTCTTGTCGTCCACGGAGACGCCCGTGAAGAACCCCAAGGAGCCGACGCTTTCACTCGCCATTGCAGTCTCTTGTGTCAACGAGCGGTGTGATGAGGTTCCGAAATTAGCCTCCGGATGACGCCATTTATCCGGATTCTCTTCGTCCGTGGCCATCACCCCCTCGCCGTCGGTGACCTCTGGCGACGGCCCGGCCGAGGCCACGCAGCCGCAGACCTCCATGCTCGAGGTCGATGTCCTTGGCACGCAGAGGCGGTGCCAGGACTCCGCGGCGCTTGCTCGCTACACTGCTCATGGCCCAATCCAAGGGCGGGAAGTCGTGGAGGCGATCCTATTTTGGCCAATCGCACGCAGAATAAAAGGACGCTGCAAGCTTGATGGTGTTTGGAAAAAGATTTGGATTTGCACCAATCTCAAAAACGCAATGTTTCAGCCAATCCAGGACCTTTCGAATCGAATTATAGCCAGTCAGAACACGGGATTCACGCCGAGCGTTTTGGTATTGTTGGAATTGGAGCCTGGGGTGTCTATGGCCACGACAAAGTCACCGACGAAGCGCGCCGAGGACGCGGCCGCGGCCCACGAGTCGGATGTGGAGTCGTACTCGGACGATGGCAATGCTTCCGGTGTCGAGGACGACGAAGATGCTGCCGGCGCCTTGCAAGCCATCGCCGCCAAGGAAGAAGAGGAAGAAGCGCTGTCGCCGGAAGAGAAGGCCGCCCGCGATGCACTCCTCCTCGAGGAAGAAGAAGCCTTCCGCAAGCAAAAGGAGACCCAGCTCAAGTCGCTGCAGGCGCTGCGCGAAGCCGAAGAAGAAGCCGACGCCGAGGCCCAGAAGAACATCCGCCCCACGGACAAGCGACTTCAATTCCTCATGGCGCAGGTATGGTCGCCACGTGATTATGCCATGCATACTTTCGTCTCTGTGATGAAGATGCTCGGCGCTCCCTCATACATCCAAGACTCATGGTTGTGCAATGTGTAGTCGGATGTCTTTACGTCGTTCTTGATGGGCGGGACGTCGGCCGTGGGGAAAGCCATGACCAAGAAGCGCGGGGAGACAAAGAAGCAAGAAGGCGAGAACCGCCGGTCGGGCAAGAAGGCGGATGACTCGGCCGAAGATCAAGCGCTGCTCGCGATGGAGGAGTCGCGCTTCACGCGCCTCGACAAGCAGCCATCGAACATCGCCTTTGGCACGATGAAGCCGTACCAGCTCGAAGGTCTTAACTGGATGATCCGTCTCCACGACTGCGGTGTCAACGGGATTCTGGCCGACGAAATGGGTCTGGGCAAGACGCTGCAGTCCATCTCGCTCCTCGCGTACCTGCGTGAAGCCCGCGGTGCGTCCAGCCCTTTAACTCTTCCACGTCCTCATAACAAAGATGTATGATGTAGCCATCAAGGGTCCGCACATGATCATTGTGCCCAAGTCGACCGTCGGCAACTGGATGCGCGAGCTCAACCGGTGGTGCCCGTCCATCCGCGCGTTCAAGTTTATGGGCGACAAGGAGCAGCGCAACGTGCTGCGCGAGACGATGAAGACGACCAAGTTTGACGCGTGCGTGCTCTCGTACGAAGTTGCGATCATCGAGAAGGCGACGCTGAAGCGGTACAAGTGGAAGTACATGCTCATTGACGAAGCCCATCGCATCAAGAACGAAAACTCCAAGCTCTCGACGGTCGTGCGTGAGTTTGACGTCGAGCACCGCCTCCTCATCACGGGCACACCGCTCCAGAACAACCTCCACGAGCTCTGGGCGCTCCTCAACTTTCTTCTCCCAGGTACACTTTGATGCCATCCTCGCACCCATGTTTACCTCGTTTGCGGAATCCTAGATGTCTTTACGGGGATTTCGACTCGTGGTTCAACGTCGATGGCGAGCAAGGCCAGGAAAATGTCATCAAGAAGCTGCACACGGTGCTGCGGCCGTTCCTCCTCCGGCGCCTCAAGTCGGACGTGGAGCACTCGCTGCCGCCCAAGATTGAAACCAAGCTCTACGTCGGCCTCTCGGAGATGCAGCGCGAGTGGTACACGCGCGTCTTGCACCGCGACGCGACGCACCTCAACTCGATTGGCGGCTCGGACCGCGTCCGCCTCCTCAACATCCTCATGCAGCTCCGCAAGGTGACCAACCACCCGTACCTCTTTGACGGCGCCGAGCCGGGCCCGCCGTACAAGGAAGGGCCGCACCTCTGGGAGAACTGCGGCAAGATGACGCTGCTGCACAAGCTGCTGCCGCGCCTCAAGGCCCAAGGCTCGCGCGTGCTCATCTTTTGCCAAATGACGTCGATGCTCAACATTCTGGAAGACTACATGCGCTACAACGACCACGAGTACTGCCGCCTCGACGGCAGCACGCAGGGCGAGCTCCGCGACGAGTACATGGACGTGTTCAACGCGCCCAACTCGACCAAGTTTGTGTTCCTCCTCAGCACGCGCGCGGGCGGTCTCGGCATCAACTTGGCGACGGCCGATATTGTGATTCTCTTCGACTCGGACTGGAACCCGCAAGTGGATCTGCAAGCGATGGACCGCGCGCACCGCATTGGCCAGACCAAGCTCGTCCGCGTCTTCCGCTTCGTGACGGACGGGACCGTCGAAGAAAAGATCATTGAGCGCGCCGAGCGCAAGCTCTACTTGGACGCAGCGATCATCCAGCAAGGCCGCCTCGCGCAGCAGAACCGGAAGCTCTCAAAGGACGAGCTCATGACCATGGTGCGCTTTGGCGCCGACGAAATCTTCAACGCCAAGGGCTCGATGATCACGGACGACGACATTGACGCGATCTTGGCGAAGGGCGAAGAGCGCACGGAGGCCATGAAGGCCAAGGTCGTCGACGACATGCAGCACAACCTCGCCAACTTTAGTCTGACGAGCGTCTCGAGCCTGTACGACTTTGAAGGCGAAAACTTTGCGAAGGACGCGGCCGAGTCGGGCTCCGTGCTGCCCTCGACGTTCATTGCACTCCCCGCACGCGAGCGCAAGAAGAACTACGACGTGGACGAGTACTACCGCCAACAAACGGGCCAGACCAAGCCGAAGAAGACCAAGAAGCCCGACGAAGAGAACAAGCCCAAGGTGCCGGTTGTGCACGATTTCCAGTTTTTGACCGCGAGCGCATGACGGCGCTGCTCCAGAAGCGCTACGACGTCGAGTTTGCGCGCAAGGAGCACATGAAGCTCATCAAGGAAGCCAAGGCGGACGAGCAAAAGCAAAAGCTCGAGGGCGACGACCTCAAGTCCAAGCAGCTCGAGGCCGAGCTCGAGAATATGGTCATGGACGCTGCCGACGTGGCCGAGCTCGAGGCGCTCGAAGCCGACGGGTTTGGCGACTGGAGCCGACGCGACCTCAAGCAGTTTGTCGCGAGCTGCGAGCGCTTTGGCCGCAGCGACAAGGACGCAGTGTGTCTGGACGTGGCGACGCTGCTTGTCAAGGACGTGGCGCGCGTCGCCGAGTACTATGACGTGTTTTGGGCGCGCGGGACCGAGCTCGAAGAGTACCAAAAGTACATGGACCGTATCGAGCGAGGCGAGAAGCGCATCCAGCGCAACCTCGCCATCAAGGAAGCCCTCGCCTCCAAGGTGCGTCGGAATGCTTGTCTTTGTGGGCATGTCACCACGGTAATAATAACGTGTAGGTGGCCCGGTACAAGAACCCGTGGCGTGACATGAAGCTCACGTACCCCGGCGGATACAAGAGCAAGGGCTTCACGATGGACGAGGACGTCTTCTTGATTTGCATGATGCACAAGCACGGCGTCGGCGGCGACTGGGTCGCGATCAAAGAGGACATTCGCAAGGCGTGGCAGTTCCGCTTTGACTGGTTCTTCAAGTCGCGCACGATTCTAGAGCTCCAGAAGCGCGGCGAGTTCCTCACCAAGCTCATTGAGAAGGAGAACGAGGAGCTCGGTACCAAGGTGGTGGCCGAAGAAGAGCATTTGGCGACAAAGGCCAAGCCGTCGAGCAGCAGCTCTGGCAGTTCCAGCAAGAAGCGCGCGTCGTCGTCGACGTCGTCGAGCTCCAAGCGGAAACGAACCTCGTAGTGGTTTGGCATCGACCACGACTACACAATATACCACCATCGTTGATGCATTTATAATAATCTCGCGACGACGGGGCTAGGCCAAGCTCTGGAGCTTGCTCGGGTGGTACATGTTGCCGCCGACGAGCAGCGCGACGGCCTCGAGGTCGGCCAGGAGGCGCATGTAGGCGCCGACAAAGTCCATGCTCGCATTGTACGAAGCCACGAGGCCGTTTTCGTCAAAGCCAAAGATCGAGGTCGTCGGGAGGTCAATCTGACGCCCGATGAGCTTCTGGACGAGGACTTCGTCGTGGAGGATGTGGGGAAAGTACATGCTCAGCGTCGTGCGCGTGATGCGCTGGGACACGATCATGTGCACGTGGCACGCCAGCAGCCCGTCCTCGTCGTTCTGCACCACGTCGCAGCGCAGAAAGTACATGGAAAAGTTGCTGTGCGACGCGCAGTAGATGCGGAAGACGTAGAGGAGCTTGTCGACGCCGACAAGGTGAAAGTACCGGAGGTCGTCGCGCATGATGGAGCGCAGGAAGCGTTCCTGGACCATCGCCTCCTTGTCGAGCGACGTCATGTAGCCGTACTTGAAGACGCGGAGGTACTCGTGCACGGTCTTGACGCTCCGGTGGTCGTTGAGGTACCAGTGCGTTGCGCTGAGCGACTCGCGCTTGCCCTCGAGGCGGCTCGTCTCGTACGCGAGCGCGTCGACTTGGCGGCCCAAGCGCTCAATGTGCTCGCGACGGCGGGCCACGTGCGCGCGCTGGTTGGAGGCGCGGAGCTTGCGCTGGTGCAAGCGCTTCTCGTCCTCGTTCGTAAACACCGTTTTCGACTTGAGCATCCTTCGAAGCGAACAAAAGGCAAAGTGCCAGTGGAGGCGGTCAGTCACTGAGGAGTTTTATGCAATCAGTCACAGGACATGTCACACGCCGCTAACGCCAGCACGCTTGCTCGTCGTCCCACGGCACGGCCTGTATAGAAGCCCTGCAAACGACGAGCGACCAGCAGCGAAGAGCAAGGTGGAGCCACCGACGCACGTGGGCCGTCGACCTTGTCGGTGGCAGCGACCTTTATGTGGATGGTCCAGTCCGAAGGATTGTTTGCCCGTTTGCTGGGTGGCAGCGGGCGCCAGCTGGCGGTCCTTGTGCCAAGTTGCAAGCGTTCGTTGCTAGGTGGCAGTGATAGAGCATCTGGGCGCGCCAACGTCACCGCTTCTTGTTCTCGGTGGTGCGTCGAGGCCTCTGCTCCATGGCTACGCACGATACCAAGCAAGCTGCAAGGTTCAAGACGAACGTGGTCAGCATGGAGCGACAAGTGATTTCGCTGCTTCTCTGGGCGCCAGAGAAACGCATGCGATCAGCACCGCGGTACTACCTTTCTTGTTCAGCATAGTACTGTATTTAGCGTTGTTGGACTTCCACGAGGACGACTCTAGTCCCTTGCGCGCGCATGAGGCAGACGTGGCAACCATGCGACGTAGCGCGCACGAGGGTCTTCATTTGGGGTCTTGAAGCAATTGCTGCAGCGACATTTTCGGAGACAGGGCGAACGGCCACGCCTGTGTCGAGGCGACGGTTCACCTTCACCGCTTGGGAGCCCTAACCCTAACGTTAGTGAAGATCTCGGTAGCATTTATTGTAGTATCCCGTCCGCCGCATGGAACCTTGCAACCTTCTTGTGCCTTCAAGTCAACACTGTACTCCTGCTGTTGTGCTAATCGACTCGTTGGGTCTATCAACGATGTTGGCAGCTGGACCTGATACCTCCCTACCAAAAAAGCCAACCACCTACTGGTATCGGATTTCCCACCACTGTGTGCAAGACACAAAGCAGCTTTGAAGTGCTGATCGTGTACAGTTGTAGCAGCGTGTTCGCCGTCCAGTGCTTCTGACCACGTCGACCTTCTACAACTGCATCGGTGCGACCCATTGATCTACCTACCATCAGATTGACAAGATGTTTGACGCGTTGCCGAGCCATCGAGAGAAGTCTTGCCTCGACAGACGCGAGGGCAAAAGTGACGAAAAGAATACATTGCCCTTAGCGGCGGTACGGGAAGAGGAGGTTGATAAAAGCTGCGATCGGCGTCCACGCAAGGAACGTGACGTCCTCGCGCAGCACGAGTGGCATGAGGATCAAGCACGCTTCGTGGAAGACGCGGTAGCAGTGCACGAGCTTGCTCGGCGTCGGGAACGGCGTCAGAACGCGCGACGCCGCGTAGCCCGCGACCATACAAAAGTGCGCGACGAGCACAAAGGGCTTGGGCGTGAGGGCGCAGAGGAGGCCGAGCGGGCCCGAGCTAAACATACCGCCGAGCTTGAGGTACTGGTAGCAGCTCTCGCGGATCTCTTCGCGGGCCGCCGCGTTCGAGTACCCATCGGGAATCGAAAAGACGTGGTACAAGGCGTTCGCAAGGATGTTGATGGTCGACGAGTGGTTCACGCGCTGCTCCTCAAAGGCGTGGCGGGCCGCCGCGATCGCATCGGCGTCGACCAAGTCCGTCTTCTCAAGGAGCGACGAGAGGAGCACCGCGTCACGGAGCGCGACCGACATGCCGCCGCCCGTGAGCGGGTGACGCATGTTCCACGAGTCGCCAATCATGATGCAGCGGCCGAGGCTCGGCTGCGTCGTCATAAATTCACGGTTGGGCATCGACTTGACCGGGCCATCTTGGACGGCCTGGACAAAGGCGGCGCGGGACGCCTCCGGCATCTGCGGCGCGACAACGTTGATGAGGTGCTTGGTGAGGTCGCCGTTGCTCTGGCTCGGCACCTTCCCGGGCACGTCCACAAGCGCACGCGTCTCGGTCGGCGAGATTTGATAGACAACGATCGGCGACGGCTCGGCGAGAATGACGTGGCCGTACCCGCGGTACGGCACGGTAGCCTCCATCGGCGGGTGCTTCATCAAGATGGCAATAAAACTGGAAATCTGCTTGGGCGACTCGGTCGAGAGTTCGCGGCGGAGACCCGACCAGAGGCCGTCGCACACGAGGACCAGCGGCGCCTTGGCGTGCTCGGTCGGCATCTCCACGTCGTCGGACGTCGCCTTGCGGCGGTACTGAACACCCCGGCAAATGTCCGTCTTCGAGTCCGAGAGAAGCTTCGTGACCGTGCCTTCGATGCACGTGACGTTCTCGTGGGCAAAGACCTTGGCGCGGAGGCGGTCGACAAACAAGCCGTTGTGGAAGCCACGGCCGTGCTGCTTGCCCGTACCGTTGTCGCCGCGGGCAAAGCCCATGTACTCAAAGAACGTCTTGGGCACGCGCTCGGGGTACGGGAGCATGATGTGGTCTTCGGCGCCCTTCTTCGTCTTGACGATCGTGTAGCCGTCGGCCTTGATGTCGGTCTCGGTCTCGGCACAGTCGAGCAAGTCCAGCGACCGCAGCGCATCGAGGCCGCCAGGCTGCATGAGCTCGCCCACGAACCGGTCTTGGTACTCGAGCGTCTTTTCAAACACGAGCACCTTCTTGCCTTGCTTGGCGAGACCCATCGCCATCGCGCAGCCCGTGGTGCCACCGCCAATGATAATGACATCTGCGTCGCGGTTCGCCTCGGTGTACTTGTCGTTTGTGTACTTGGGCGTCGGCTTGACGGCCCACATACCCACAAAGCCGAGGAGGTACACGAGCGCGACGACGCCGGCCGCTTGCACAAACGAGAGCGGGCGCGGAATGTCGTGCTCGGCCGCGCGGTACGAGACGGCGGCAAAGCCAATGATGAGCACCGACGTCGTGTTCATGGTCTGGAGCAGCGACGCGCGGAGGGCGCAGCAGGACGCGAGCACGGCCAGGAGGAGCGAGAAGAAGACGGGCGCGTCCGCGAGCTGCTGGCAGAGGACCGCGAAGGCGTCCTGCAGCAAGCTGCGCAGCGTCTCGCTCAGGATCACGACCGACGCGATGAGGAGGATCATCGTCGACGGCTTATTCGGAAATGTGGTCTTCGTCGACCTTCAAATGCCACCGGTATTTTATAGAAATGCATGGGAATTTCCCATAAACATGCGAAAATCCAGTTAAGTGCGCATTGGACGGCGCAGTAACGGACTTGCGGCGCGCGATCCGCACTTAATCGGGATCCCTGCTGGCGACGGCCCTCTTCGTGCGACGCTAGTGTTTCGGTGGCTGCGATGCAGACGCTGCCGCGTGTGTCTTTGAGCGCCACGTCAGGGCTGCCAGCTACTTCTATGCGGCCGGCGCGGCTACGCGCTGCGGCTTGCTTTGCAGCACTGCCCTGCCTCTTCGCAGCACGAAATTGCAAGCCGAGCGAGCCCTCGCCGCCCATGCCGGCGCCACGGATGGCCTCGCTGCTGCTCCCAGCGCATACCGATGGCAGTGGCACTGCGCCGGTGCGGCTGACGCGAAGCGATCTTGCCGTGACCAGAGCCGATCCGGTCACGACGGCTGCTCGTCGCGCGGCCATGCACAGGCGTAGGATACAACGCCGGACGTGGTATCCGGCGTGTCAATGCGCACTTTATCGGGTCAGAGTGGCCCGATTGGTCGATTTGTAATAAAATATCTTGCGCCGAGGTGTCATTGGAGGTGCATGGCCGACGAGGTCGGTGACATGAGGCAGCGCCAGCGACGGGTGGCAGCGACGTCGTCGGGAGGCGACAAGGCCGCGGCAGGAGCAGCAGCAGCAGCATGGGCCTGGACGCCAATCATCCAAGTGGTGCAGAGCAAGGCCGCGAGATGCAGTCCATCCGTTGACGAAACGAGCCGTCCTTGCGCTCGCACCGTGGCATCGCATGGCACCTACGGTAGATTGCGCATGGCCTGTCGATAGACGCGGTCGGTGCAGCGGTGACGCCACCTTTCGATTGCACGGCAAGGCCATGCACCTGTGTGAGTGCTTGGCGATGCGTTGTACTGAGGCCATCCACTTGACGTCGGGGGCGTTCGTCGAGTGAGATGGAACCTGCGCCTGTCCATGGAACGCGCCAAGATCGGATACTGTACACTTGTCGGCGGCTCAATGGTGTCATGCAGTACAGCCCAATCGTCCTACGGTGCACGATGGGACTACAAAAGCCGGAGGATGATCGAGGTGCGCTGAGCGCGGGCAATACCAGCGTCGACACGAGTAGAGACGACTTGCCTTCCACACCCAACCACTGCACACTACAGTACGCGCCTCCGCATGTATCGACGCCCTTGAACATCGAGCCCCGTCCATGGCATCCGAAGCGTCGTCCTGCACGCAGGACCAGTGGCGTCTGTTCCACGGCCAAGTCGCCGACAGCAAAACTATCACGATCATTCTCCAAGCTGTAGGCTTGCTCGCATACCAAGCCTTAATGGTATTACGCGTCCCTTAATGTGCGATGCAGATGTACGAACACCTTCCGCGCTACGGAGTGCACGAGCCTTCGGCGTGCCCCTTGCCGTCAAGGGACACGGTTCGATCCTCGTCGCGCGGGTGCAACGAGTAAGTTTCACAGCCCGACCATTATAAGGGGCTTCAAACGTATCGTCAATGGGATGTGTACGCTCCCGCACAGTACACGCTGCGTCTATCGAGCGCTGTCTTGTTCGTCCTTTAAAGCCATACACACCACACCCATGGAACTTTACATGTGACACGAGAGACTGCCACGTCATGGAGGCAGTGATCACAGCGGATGCTCTGGTGGCGCATCCGGGAGTCGGCCACTGTCCAATACAAAAGTCGCACGCTCCAGCGACCGCAAGACCTTGGCGAGCGCGGCAGCGAGGTCCATGCTCGAGTCGTGCGCGATGATGCGCCGTCGTCGTTAAAGGAATAGACGGACGTCTGCGGGATCTCCATGGTGTGTCCGATGAGCTCCTGGACGAGGACCTCGTCGTGGAGGATGTGCGGAAAGTACAGCGCGAGCGACGCACGCGTCATGCGCTGCTGCACGGCGAGCCGCAGCGTGCACGCGAGCGGCTTGTCGCCGTCAGCAAGCACGACGTCGCAAGAGACGAACCGCATGACGAAGCTCGAGATCGTCGACGAGTGGCGCTGGAAGATGCGAATGAACGTGTCGAGCGAGTAGAAGCCTTGAAAGACCATGGCCGGGTCCATGATGGCGCGGAGGAAGCGCTCTTGCTTGCCAGCCATGGCCGCGTCATGCAGATGGAAGCCATGTGCAAACATGTGTACGTACTCGCGCATGAGCCGCTCCGACCGCGTTTCGTTCATCGCGATCGACTGCGATAGCATCTCGGAGAGGACGTCCCGCCTGCCCTCGAGGCGAGCGAGCTCGTAAGAGAGCACTTCGACCTCGTCTGTGAGGCTTGTCGTGCGCGACTTCTGCCGGGCAATATACGCACGTTGAGCCCGCGACCGGCGGCGGTGGTAGTGGTCCAGGTACTCAGGCAAAGGCGACGCTGGCCGCATTGCTTGACCAAGCTGCAAAGGGAAGATATTCGGGATAATTCCCTTGGGCAGTGAGAGTCAACATGATAGCCACTCTCACCATCATCACTCTCATCACCTTCTCACACCGGCACTCTGGTCGTTTGCGGCATATGCCGAAACTAACATAGGTTTTAAACAGTCTGTGTAACGATTTGTGTTTTAAACACGCTGCCGTTGGAGGAATAAGCCGCCGAGTCCAACCATGAGCTACGTGACGCCGAAGAAGGAGACGCGCGGGGGCGCCAAGGACAAGCGCAAGCACAAGCCGTCGGGCGCAACGCCAGTGCCCGAGAAGAAGAAGCCCGGCTCGCGCACGGTCAACATCTCGGACACGCTCACGATCGAGTTCACGGACCCGGACGACGACGACGACGAGTCGCCGATTGTCAAGCCGGCAAAGACATTGGCCTCATCAGCATCCACAGCTGCCGCCACCGTCGATGCACCGCTGCCGCGGAGCAACCGCAAGACCCGGCGCGACATGCGGCGCTTGAGCGACAAGATGGAAACGGTCAAGGTCGACCCGACGGCGACGCCGTCTGCCACCCCAGCAAGGCAGCGCAGCCGATCGTGCTCGAGGCCAAGCCAGACGCTCCATCATCAAAGCATCAGCGCTGCCACCGACGCAGGTGCTCAAGGTACACCCTGCGATATCATCGAATCGTTGGCGGATGGTTGTCGTGCGGTAGATATTGACCGAGGTGTTTGCCGAGGTCGAGCGCGACGACCGCGCCATGTACAAGGTCAACCCGGACGTCATTCGCGAAGAGACGTCGCAGTGCGCCAAGTCGAGCCTCGTCGAGAAGACGAGCGCCGCCGACCTCAAGCGCCTCCTCACGTACGGCGAGGTGCTCCCGGATGCATTCACGGACACGATCATGCCCTTCTTGGCGCTCGAGCCGTCGGATGTCTTCTACGACTTGGGCTGCGGCACGGGCAAGATCGTCGTCCAGGTCGCGCTCGAGACGGGCCTCCGCGACGCGCGGGGTATCGAGCTCATGCTCAACCGCGTCGTCGAGGGCCAGCGCGCGCTGGACCGGCTCCGCGCCACGTACCCCGAGCACGTCAGCGACAAGGCGCTCTCGATCGTGCAAGGCGATATCTGCCACCCGGTGACGCAGCTCGCCATGATGGACGCGACCGTGGTCTTCATCAACAATGTGCTCTTCCCGCCCGAAGTCATGAGCGCGGTCTGCGACCTCCTCCTCCAGCTCAAGCACCTCAAGCGCATCGTCACGATGAAGAAGATCTGCGAGCGCCACCGCGAGGCGCGCTGCCAGCGCGACGGGAACGCGTGCACGCTCTTTGAGGACCCGCCGGTGCAAGCCAAAGTGTCTGTGTCGTGGGCCAAGCACGCGTTCGCCTACCTCTACACTGTGCGCTGACCAGCATGTATTTATAAGGCGAGAATATTGCAATAAATGTAAGTAAAAGGAGGGATCGAAGCGGCGACTAGACGGCCGTCGTGGCCTGCGCCGCCGCTTTCGAGCAAATCTTCTTGAGCATCGCTCGACCGTATGGGATAAAACTCGCGCCGTACCACAGCATCGCGCAGTACTGGATGAAGACGAGGAGGAGAACGAGGATACCGGGGCGGGACATGGTCACGGCCACGATGATCGTAAGCAGCATGGACGAGATCCAGACGATGCAGGCGACGCGCCGGATTGGCATGCACATGACCTTGAACTGATTGAGAAAACCGGTGAGGAACATGGAGCTCGAGATGGAGCAAATGTTGCCGAGCGTGTAGAAGAACGCAAAGCCCTTCACGTGCTTGGGACCACCAAACATCAAGAGCGTCGAGAGAAAGCTAAAGAGCGCGCCGGCAGCGTAGGCCGCGATCGCACCTTGGATCCGCTCCTTCTTGGAGAGGTTCGGGAAGCACTGGCACTGCGACGGCGCTTCACTTAAGAGGCCTTCCGACTCGGTCTCGGAGCCCGAGTTGGTCTCGCCATCGGCGGACGGGTTGTCGGACGAGACCACCGGCGGCGCCTTCCCCGCCGCCGTGTAGGCCGCGACCTTTGCTTCGCCGGCCTTGGCCTGCACGATCGTCGCCGCTTGGGACGCCTTCACCTTCGCCACCGCGGCTGTCGCAGCGGCCTTCTCCTTGGCGACGGACGCCGTCGCCGACGCGGCTTCGAGCGCCGATGCGCGCATCGACGTGGCCTTGGCGAGCATCTTGCGATGACAACAATTTCTATTGCCAAGCGTCCAAGCTCGCGGTTTGTATACCGACGCGTTAAAAATAACGGCCCAATCGCCGCCGACTGGCTAGTCGCACGCAACGTTGGCCTTTCAACCCTACACGTATGCGCGCAGTTGGCCCGACGCCGCCGGGCACGTCCTTGACACATGCATCCGACAAGAGCATTGCGTGCTAATGGTGCACTTGTGTGAGGTCCACCACGTCACGACTGATGTTTGGAGTTTGGCAGCGTAGCATCATGCGGTTACACCAAAGCCATGCGTCGCTAGGTTGGTGCAGTGCATTCAACCCGTTGATTTGGCCATGTCTGTTTTTGCTGGACGGGCCATTGCACCCGAACGAAGAAGATGCCCAAGGTCTTGCTCTACCAATAATACAGAGCCCCGCGAGTGTCATTTTCAGGGCACACATTGGCCCGATTCAAAGCTGCCCGTGGAAGACGTGGCGCGAATGGACCCAGTGAAGGAGCCCTTGGACGACGACGACGATGATGACGATGAGGCACGGCTGTGTGGTGCCGAGCTCTCGCTGCGCGGGCTGTCGCAGGGGTTGGGAAAGATATCCCGCTAGTTCACAGAATCCTTGGCGTGAGAAGACGAGAAGACAGTCTGCCTACCTGGTGGAAGAGCTCGCCGCTTTCGATGGACGACGATGGCGACAGGCGCCGACGCTCTTTCTTGCGCTGCAGCGAGAGCTTTTGCGTGTGGTAGAACGTAGCTCGCACCAGCGGGTCGTCAAGTATCTCACCGTCGCTCAGCGTGTTTGGTTCCACGAGCTCGCCTTCGGACACACCGTCGTCAAGGTTGCCGTTGCATTGGCTCTCACTGCTCCAGCTAGCGCTAACCTCGGATGATCTACAAACCCGACATAGTAAGTATCAAGGTATCGAGACATGGGTACCGAGAGAGCGATGCGAGACTCGCGGCCACCTCGCGCTCGATCGGCACGGTGTAGAGCTTGGAGGCCACGGGCACAATCTCCGGCTCTTGGCGAGCCCAAGCCAGGTACGACGCTTCTACTGGAGACATCGGTGGCGCGGGTGGCGGCGGCATCTCCAACACCGTCCGTGACGGCGCCAACACGATCGGAGTGGTTGCGAGGGGAGCTGGCACAGCGGTTCGCCGCAAGCGCTGCATACGAAGCGCCCGAAGCGTCGTCATGAGGGGCGTACGCTCTTCCGTGCGTTGCTGCGCAATCGACGCGCGCTGGTCGGGCGATGCGTGGAGGAGCTTTCCGAGGAGTGTTTTCCCTGGAAGGTCCGCCAACGTCCAAGACGGCGCTGGTGTCGCCTCTACTTCGTCAACTACCACTTGTACTTCCTTGTCTTCGACGACCGGCGATGGCGGCTCGGGGGAAGCCAAGTCGGTGGTGTCGGTCGCCATGTCCGCGACTTCCTTTGCCGCGATTGGCGGCGGCGGTATCGTCGTTGGCGGGGTCGAAACTACTTCACGACGCAACTCGTTTTGAACGAGGGTCTTGACCAAGTCGAGCATGTTTCTATCGTCGTCCGGCTCGAGCTCGTGGATTTCTGGTGGCGCAGTCAGCTGGCTTGGCTCAAAGTCATTCACGTCCGCTGCGGACCGACTGTGGTCTGCAAGCAGCTGCCGCGTGAGCTCCCGCAGTACCTAGCCCAGCATACACCATCAATCGCGAAGACATACATCGTCTAGAAGCCTACGTTCTCGTCCAGGCTCTCGGCGACCTCGGACGGCATCTCGCTTTGTAGCGACTCAACGATGCGGTTCACCACGTAGTCGGTGACCGACGCCTCGACGACCTGCATCGGTGGCGCATCGCCCGTCGTATCCGCAACGACAATCGGTGCGGTGGTTGATATCGGTGGCGGTGGCTGCTTTCGGGGCGCCACCGCAATCATGTCTCGCGCCGGGTGTTCGTGCGCGGCCAAAACGAACGCGGCAAACTGCCGGAAGTCGATGAGGCGCCGCGACGAGTGCGCGAGCTGCGCCGCTTGCTCGAAGAAGAGCGTGATGCGCGTCGGGTGCAGCGTGATGCGGAGGCGGTGCAGCGCGACCGAAACCTCGAGCGCATTGAGGTACCCGTCGCGGTCGCTGTCGAGGTCGTTAAAGAGCCGCCGAAGCAGCGTCATGGACGGACCGGAGCGAGGCCCGCCATACACAACGTCGCCAGGAAAGCCAAACGTCGCCGATGGCATCGTCCGGCGGTCCGAGAGCACCTACCACAATCCTATCGTCGCGTGCTAGCAACGCACACGAGGAAACGCACTTGCTTGCCAATCGCAGACGGGACTTCGGGCGGTGCAACGCGCCTTGGTGGCAGATGCGCACGCACTGGCGACGACGGTGCCGAGGCAGACGATGCGTCTGGAACCTGCTTTTCGTCCAACGGTATATAAGGCTGCGGGGGCGCCTCAGACACTACTGTGCGCTGCGATGCAGCGAGAGGAGCAGGTGAAGCGAGCGGTGGCGAGGCGGGTCGTGGAGGAGTGACCAATGGAGGACGGGGCGGTGTTGTGAGCTGCGCCACAGGCAGTGGGTCGATGCTCCGTGGCGCCGCTGCGAGCGATGGCGGCTCTTGCTTGAGGACGCGCTTCGGCAGTGTCTTCTTCTTGGCCGCCTCGTTTTCCTTTTGTGCCCGGGCGTCGCGGATCTCTTTTCGAAGGGCCGTCGCACGAGCTTCGTTCGCGGGTTGGATGACACGGGCCGGCACGGTGGGCACTGGAACCTCGGGCTTGGGCGCGGCCCGTGGCGGTACGACCACTGTCGCGACTACAGGTGCTTTGGGCTTCACGGCAGGTTTCCGACGCAGCGGCTTGGGGGCTGCAATCTCCATGCTCGGATCGTGCCGGAGCTTGGTCGCGATGTGCGCAATGCGCGATGCGACGTCGCGCGGGATGTCCATGGTCCGCCAATCCATGCGCCGGTGGTCGTCCATGTGGTAGTCGAGCATGGACACGCCAAGCCGCTTCTCGATTGCCCACGCGCGCTCCGTCGCTGCGCGCAGGAGGGCATACTCCGGCTCGAAATCCATTCCTGAAAGATTTGGCTGCGGCCTGTCGAAAGAATCCGGATACGAGGAGTTCCAACACCATGGACCACCAGCGCCAGGGCGGCGCATGAGCTCGGCGCATGGTCTCGCCGTGCACTTCCATGCTACACTCGCGCTACAGGCCTGCACAGCGCTTGCTATAGACAAAGCGAGAGCGTGCATGCGTAACAACCGGCGCGCGGCAGGTAGAAGAGACTGCCCTACAAGCTGCGCTGCAGACGAGGCCAGCACCGAGACGCACGAGTATAGCGCAATGACCATGTTACCACGAACGTGTTAAATCCAGACAACAGCGGTCACGACGCCACTTTGGTATGGATGTCCCTTTCTTTCCACAGCACCGAAGTCGGAAGCTGCGCATCGCGCGGCGGCCTTGTCTCTCCAACAAATCCGGGCGCGCGAGGCCATGGTGCTAATTTACCGGTACTACAAGAGCAGAGGTCATGAGCCTTTCAGCGCCGACGCGGTCATCGGTCGTACCTTGATGAAGCCAATCTGCGTGGCGCGTTCACGGAAGCAGCGGCGGCACATGTTCAGGCCGTACTTGCTGATGAGACCACGGGTCGTGGCGCACGTGCGGCAGTGGCGCGAGTCCTTGCCGTAGTTACGGGGGTGCGTGTAGTGCAAGTTGGTCATCCTGATTAAACTTTTGCAGCTATAATGCCAAAGAAAGAGAGTGAGCCACCGCAGGATGAAACCCTGGCTTCGTTACCGGTTGGTTGGCTGGGAACCCCGCCGGATGACGAAGCCTGGGAACCAAATATTATTTCAACCAATCGACGCGCATCTCGCGTTTCATTGGTCAAAATATGAGCGTGCACTCGGATTGGCCCATCTAAAGCATACGCTCTCGCAGGACCTGCGATATTACATAAATGGCGCGCACCCGGCGACTGCGGACTTGCGCGGACCATATCGCACTTGTGGGGAGTCTACCGCACTTGAGTGGAGCCTAACGGGCTGGCCAATCGGAGCGCGATAGGAAGAGAATTCAAGTGCCGTTATGAGTCGGCACCGCGCGTGCTTGACGCGAAGCTCACGCAACCTTCTTGCGCCTGTGCTGCATGTTCCTTGCATCAGCTATCGTTCTCATGCGCTTGCGGCTACATCAAACCGTCTACCGTGACACAACATCGAGATGCTGCTGTGGCAGACCGGCGCTGCAGCACGTCGTGCCTGAAAATGGCGTGCTTCTAGCTTGCGCAAGGAGGATGTGGTCAGTCACGTAGCTTATGTAGCGCCGATCGCGTGACATACAACTCCTAGTATAGTGGACGGGTTAGTGGGTATGATCGGCGGAAGTCTTCGGACGAATCTGGCGACCAAGAAGGACAAACATCGTGGCTTCAACTGTTGGCGCTGGTGCATAGTCGCCACAGCTCCATATATAAATGAAGCTGTTTGTGTCATGCTTCCGGCCTTTCTTGTGGACGGTTGCACATCAATGGGTGCACGTGATTGGAATTTCAGCCAATCCAATGTGCGTCTGTTGCCTCTCGCCCATCCATTTGCGAAAAAGTCGCATTCGCGCGCATGGGATTGGCTGAAATTCAAAAAACAGCCAATCGCAGCGCCAACCTCCGACAAGGCATCGGCTTCGTGTTCGACATTTTTGTCCTTTTTTGCGGAGGAGTTACGTGCCGAAACATCTTGGTGTTTGTATGAAGAGAGTCAGGAGCGCAAGACTAACTCCAGAAATTTACCATGATAACGATGAAGCACGAGTCGAGCCAGCAGCTCCTGCACCACGAGGACCCACTCGACGGCGACGACGACGACGACGTGCCAGAGCCGACGCAGGTCCATGCAAAGGACCTCGAGGCGACGCCCGTGGCCTTTAGCGCTGACGACGTCTCGATGCTGCACTACTACCTCGAGTCGGCCGACGAAGAGGGCATGACCAAGCACCTCCAGGAGCGGAAGCGCCTCGATCGCCACCGCATCAACAACATTCGCCACCGCCAGCGCAAGCAGTGTGAGCACGCCGACCTGCGCAAGATGGCCGAGGCCATGGAACACAAGCTCCGGGTGCTCCAGGCGCGGGCCGCGCGCCGCAAGGCGACGACCCACATGGACCCGGAAGAGACCTTGCGCAACATTGAAAAGTGGAAGGAGGCCACCAAGTCCGAGAAGCGCCGCCGCGAAGAGGCCGTCGAGGAGAAAGAGCTCTTGACGGCCTCGACCACGTCGCACCGAGGCCTCATCCAAATGTACTACAAACGCATTCTCGTCGACAGCTCTGTGCTCAACAATCCGCTGGTAGCATCACCCAGGCAAGCGCGCGAGGTCACTCACTCTCTCGTCTCTAGCTGCTCGAGAACGAACCGTTCGTGATGAACACGCTCATCGGGTGCGACCATACGCGAGCCCAAGGGTATCGCTGGATCAGCGGTCAAATGCACCGGCAGCTCGACGTCGCGCTGTCCTACTTGCACTCGTACATTGGCCACACGATCGAAGAGAAGACCAAGATCTTCCTCGGCGACTCGTCCGTCGACCTCGTGCGCCATCGCATGTGGCCGTGTCCCTTTGCCGTCGTGGCGCAGTCGGGCTGGGAGTCGTTTACGCGCATGTCGACGGGCAATCTGCCTCGCAAGACGTCGGTACGACCCCATCGCACGTCGCCAGCAGACTCTTTACGATATGTCTATGCAGAGCCTCGAGGTCATCGACGTCAACACGTGCTACACCCGCATCCTCATTGAAGACGGCATTGGCCCCAACCAGCCGCTGACGCTCAATATGCTCCAACGCCGCTTCGTCGAGGACTCGCGCGTTGTCATTACCTTCCGCACGATCGCCGAAGACTCGACGTTCCCTCTCAACAACCCGATCGAGCACGGCGACCTCTCGATCGCAGGCTGGTACGACATGCAAGATGCGATCATCGGTAGTCATGGAGAAGTAGGCTGTCGTTTGAGCGCGTCACCGACTCGTCGGCGCGCTGCCGCGTCTTTGTCAAGTTCCGATCGACGGTCGAGAACGACGAGGAGGTCGTCGACTTGACAGCAATTCCGAGCGCGACGGCCACGAACCGCAAGACGCGCGCCAACCAGTGGATCATGAGCATCATCGCCAAGATGTACGACGCAGTCGACACGGCGACGCTCCGCGGCGTCAACGCGCCGGCGCCGGCGACACCACAGCTCGAGGTCCTCCGCAAGACAGAGCAGGACGAAGCCGCCCAGAGCCCGTAGATGGCGCCCATGCTCGTAGCATATATATATGTATCTCCCGCCATTATTATAAAACCCGTGTTTGTACCACACAATCGCCTTCTTCTCACGGCCTGAAGAAGAGGGAGGTTAGAACACCCGATTCCCAGCCGAACCGCCTTGGCAGTCTCCGACGACGTTGCTGCCGACCAAGGGTCCATCAGCTGTTGAGTTAAGAATCCCTTGGGCTCAATGCACCGTACATCGTAGCATGACCCCAACCCTAGTGTCCTCAGCGATGGCGTTAACTCGCCAAGATGGGATTCTTCTGCTAAACTACCTAGTATTACATGGGGACGAGAGAGTGGCTACATGCGTATATTAAAAACGTAGACACGAGCACGATGGATGCATAGGGCTTAGTACCCGTACGACCGTTGGTACGAGTTGGTTTGGCCCGGCACAAACGGCGCGGGCGGCGCGGGTGCACCCGAGATGGTGTAGGTTTCCGTGACGGCGAGCAACGAGTCATTGTACAATCCAATGGTCATCTCCAAGTCTTCTTGGCACTGCATCGCGCGCGGGATGAGCTCGACGTTGGCAAACGGGTTGTCGAGGTTGGCCGACATTTGCAGACGCGGCTGGAGCTGCACGCAGACCTTGAGCAAATGCTGCACCTCCGAGTTGCGCCGCAGGTCGCCCTGGGCGCTGCGGATCGCACCCAAGAGCACAGCGACCGCTTGCTCGGTTTGCATGAGCTCCTCTTCGTCCAGCGGCGTCGGGAGCTCTGTCGGGAGGCGCGCGCGCTCGCGGGCCGCGAGGGCCTCGGCGCCAACGACGTTCGAGTTGGTCGGCGAGTCGAGGTATTCGCCCGACATACCCGACGACATGACCGTCGCGTTCTGGCGCTGGATCTGCTGCACCTGGCGCGAGAGGTTGAGGAACCGGTCGAGCTCCGGCACGGCAAGCGTGTTGGGGAGGCGAGCACACAAGTCGAGCACTTCCTTCATGTAGCGCTCGAGGCCGGCCTTGCGCTCCTCGACGATTTCGTTCGAGTTGCCCGTGCGGCCCGCAAAGACGCCGCCGAGACGGTGCTTCTTCGGGAAGAGCGGGAGCGATCCGACGGTCGGCGGGATCTTGTGCTTGAGGTCCTTGTGCAGCTTCTCAAAGACGCTAAAGCGGTGCGAGACGAGCCAGTACGTGGGCTGCGGCGCGTCCTTCGGCTGCCACCCGCAGCGCAACACGTACACCGTGTACTCGGCATAGTTTTCGTCCTGGAGCATCTGCGTGCCATGGAGGCCGCACTGGAAGTAGCCGTCGTGGATCAAAATGCGCGTGCCTTCCATGCTAAACGTGCCCGGCGGCTGCGAGAGCGCCAGCGTCGACATGGACCGCGTGCGGTAGCCATAGTACCGGTGGTCGGCCGCGCTCGAGCGCGGACCACTCGCGGCCGTGAGCATCGAGCCGCACTCCATGCAGTTGTTGCCGTTGGCCGTGTTGTTGGACGACCCGCAGGCCGGGCACCGGATCTGGATACCGGCCGCCTGCGCCGAGTAGAGGCGCTGGAGCGACTCGGCTTCCTCCGGCGTCATGACCGGACCCTGCGGCGGCTGCGGCGGCTCCAAGAGGAACGGGACAAGCTCCTCGTACTCCGACTGGTCGATCGCACCGCTCAAGAGGAGCTCGTTGAGCTGCTTGAGCTGCTCCTTGTTCTCGTCCGAAATGTTGTCCGGGATGTCGACCACGTTGACGTTGCAGCCCTGCGTCGACGACATCGCGTTGACCGTCGCGAGACCGCCGAGAAGGCTCGCGCTGAGGGCGGCCGCATCCAGTAGCGCCTGCTCCTTGCGCTTGTTGGCCTCTTCGCGCTCGCGGATCATGCGCTGCTCGAGGTCGTGGGCTTCTTGCATCGCGCGGCGCTCGGCCTGGCGCTCCTGCTCGACAGCAGCCGCGGCCTCGGCCGCAGCCGCCTCGGCTTCACGCACGGCGGCTTCGGCGGCGCGAGCAAGCGAAATTGCCTCGGCTTCGGCACGCTTGGCGTCGTCTTCCATGCGGCGGCGCTCCTCTTCGGCCACGGCCCGGAGCTCGGCTTCGCGCAACGCCGCGTCAGCAGCGCGGCGCGCCTCCTCGGCTGCCCGTTGTGCGGCTTCCTGCTGGCGCTTGGCTTCTTCGGCCTGGCGACGGCTCTCTGCAGCTCGGGCGTTGGCGAGTGCAATCATCTCGAGCTTCTTGGCCTTGTAGTTCTGGCGGCCCTTGTCACCTCAAAGTGCGCCTGGATCAGGATCGCCGACGCCTTCTGCTTGAGGAACTGGTGGCGCACGTTGAAGCCGCGCCACCAAATCTGAATCTTGCGCACGCTGTCCTTGCGGAACTGGATCTTGCGCAAGAGACGGCGCAGCTCGAGCTGCGCGAGCACCTTGGCAAGAGCGACGCGCCACCGGCGGCGCGCGAGCCAGAGCTTCATGCGGCCCACAATGTGCGGGCCATCGACGGCCCAGTTGATCTTGAGGATCGAGTCGAGGATCGCAATCTTGCCGGCCTTGAAGAAGAGCTTGGTGATACCGAGCTTGTACGATTCCATGGGCACTTGGAACGCCCAGAGGATCGCCGTGATGAGCGTCGCGTCGCTCTGGTTCGCAAAGAGGCGCTGCGCGTCCGGCGGCATAAACTTCTTGTACGCGTTCACGAGCTCCGAGTACGCGACGCGGGTCGGGAGACCGACCTTGAGCACTTGGGCGGTTTGCATGATACCTTGGCACCGCAGCTGGCCGACCACGTAGCGCGGGTCGAAGAGGCCCATGCGCATGAGCGCGTTGGGCTTGATGCACCGGATAAAGTTGCAGCGCGTCGCGTCGAGCGTGTCGACGAGCTCCTGCATCTGCTTGGAAAACTTGGCGGCGACGCTCTTGAGCAGCTTCTTCTTCCCGGGCTTGACGACCTCGTTCGCCTCCTCGTCAAAGAGCTCGCGCACCTCGGGCATCGACGAGCTCAGAAAGAGGTCGGCCATGTCCTTGGGGATCGTGTCGTTGTTCTTGTCGATGAACGCGCCGACCGTATACGAGACGCAGCCGGCAAAGTGGCGCACGATAAACATCTCTTGCATGTCCTTTGGGTGCGGGCGCGGGAAGAACGCGTTCTTGTCGTGCGTGCGGTGCAGCATCGCGAGAAACTTGGCGTCCGTCGGCTTGGGGTTCGCGGCTTCGTTGTCGAGGAGCTGGAGGATACCGGACGGCTTGCCCGCAATGAGCTCGACGCACTCGCGGTTGTCCGGCCAGTCAATCTTGCCGACCGAGATGCCTTCGCGCTTGTAGAGCTCCATTTCCGCGATAAAGACTTGGTTGTTGAACGTCGTCTGGAGCACTTCGTTCGTGTAGTTGATCAAGAGCTGCTCGAAGTCGTTGCGCTGGAACGACTCGAACCCAAAGATATCGAGCACGCCAATGTACGGCAAGGGCGCCGGGTCCTGGCCGAGCGACTTGTTGACTTGCTGGATGATCCAGTCAAAGAGACGCCCGTAGACCGACTTGGCGATCGCGTCACGCGCATACACGGCGTTCTGCGCGTTGCGGCGCGCGATAAAAGCTCGTTGCGCGTGACGATCTCGCGCTCGGTGATGACCTTGAGCAGCGCCTTGTCGTCGACGCCGAGGAGCTTGGCCGAGAGCGCAAGCGCCTTGGTCGCGTCCGCCGACTGCACGATCGCAGCCTCGCCTTCCGGCGTGTCCTCTTCGTCAAACTCAATGTTACCCATGTGCAAGAGACCCGCGACGACCGAAAAGATCGTGTTTTGCTTGGCGTCCGGAAGGCCGACGCACGAGAGACCGTTGACGACATGCGCGTAGTTGGCCTTGTCGTCCGTGTCCTCGGCCGTGTAGCAGTTGCTCTGGTTGAGGTAGTGGTAGTCGTCGGGGCGCGTGAGCTGGAAGTCGCGCTTCTGGTCGGGCGACGCGCCGGCGAGGAGCTGGTAAAAGATGTGAAAGTTGCGCTCGCCATCGACTTGGTACACGAGGCGCGACTTTTCGAGCAAGTACGTCTCGACGAACGCACCCGCGAGCTTGAAGAGGCCGTCCGACGTGAACTGGAGCTTCATAAACTTGCCGAAACGACTCGAGTTGTGGTTGCGGAGCGTCTTGGCGTTGCCAAAGGCTTCGAGGATCGGGTTCTGCTCAATGAGGCGGTTGTCGAGCGAGTTGGTGTTCTCGTGGCGCTTGTTGACGAACGTCTCAACCTCGGCCGCGTTCGTCTTCTTGCCAAAGACACCACGCGTCGTCAAGTGCTTGAGCACGATCTTGGACGACTCGGTCTTACCGGCACCCGACTACATACGCATGAGTCATGTGCCATCATGATCGCAGTGTACCTCGCCAGAAATGACAACGGACTGGTTCGTTGGCATCTCGCGCGTCGAGTTGTAGACCATTTGCTGGTAGGCCATTTCTGCGATCGCGTACGGGTGCGGCGGGCAACTCGTGTTGTTGACGATCTCCGAGACGCGCGGGTCCGCCAGCGGGCGCAGCGGGTTGACCGCAATGAGCACGTTGGCCATAAACGTGTACGGTCGCTGGTTGTCGAGCTTCGAGCGCTCCGAGAGGTTGTGCAAAACACCGGGCTCGTGGATGTAGTAGAGCGCAGTCATGTCGTCCGTCACGCGCGGGTTCTGGGGCAGCGCGAGGCCGCGGTCGACCTGCGCGACCTTGTGGTGGTGGTTGCGCACGGTCACCTTGAGCCCGCCGATGGCCATGACGGACGCGAGCTCCCAAACCGCGTCGTGGCCAGGGACCCAGACCATGTCCCCGACGTTGATGGGCATGGTCTCGCTCTCCTCGCCCTTGGCGCCTTGCTTGCTGATGACGCCGGGCGTCGCCATGCTCTCTTCCGGGCCGAAAAAGCGAAAATAAAACCTCGCGGAAATCCGGGCAAGAAATCCCCGCCCCTGATTTGCGGCGAAACGCTGCAACCGCTCCTATTCTACGCGCGCCACTTCTGCATCTGGTTGCTGGACAGAAATGAGCCAATCAGCGACGCCCATTCGCGTGATCGGCGCGGCAACTTCGATCGATCGAAGTTTTTGCATACAAACACCAAGTTACCAAAAGTCGGCAAACAAATGACCCCGTTGGCGACCCAAGGTCGTTGAAGTTGACCTCGACGGCAAAAGATCGGACGGGTGCTGTCTCGGGCCGTCGCGATGTCGATACCACATGGACAGCCAACTGGTACCATCGTCTCCTCATCAGCTCGCCCAGAGATGAGTTTAACGCTCGGTGAGCCGCCAAGACGGCAATGAACCGGTGCATTGTCGCCACTGACTGCTTCTGTTCGTTACGCCGACTATCCGGATAATTGCAGGACGTAGTAATGCGGCTTCCAAATGCGCACTCTCTTCGTTACCGACAGTCCGGATACCGAGCAGGATGTTGATTGGCATAAAAGATTGTTTTTTGGCGAATCATCGATGCCGTGGATGGATTGACGAAGCAGCTTATGATTGGCCGAATGGATTGAATCGACCTTGGATTTTGACCAATGAACGTCCGCAACGCTTATTTTTATGGGCAACCGCTCGTTGCTGCAGTCAGTATTCGATATATTCTCGCGTAATTAAATGCATTAACGAGGGGGATTTGTATGTCTGTGTTGGAATAAAATGATGTGAAATTTAAAACAAATAGCAGCCGCCCATGTGCGACGCACGTGTCCAAGGCAAAACCTCATTTTCGCCCGACCGCAATGTCGCTCCTCAAGGAAGTGAACGCCCATGCGACGGTGGCATGGAGCCCGATGAAGCACAGATCCAACCTCATGGCCCTTGGATCCAAGGACGGCGTCGGCGTCGGCTTCGACAACTATGGCGGCGAGCTCCAGCTCTTCTCTATGGACTTTGCCGACGTGTCGCCATTGCCCGTGCAATTGGGCAGCATCAAGACGTCGTCGCGCTTCATGACCATGTCGTGGGCTGATGTCCTCAAGCATCAGAGCACGTGCGAATTGGGCCTCCTCGCTGGCGGTATGGCCGACGGCACCGTGAGCATTTGGGACCCGAGCAAGATGAGCAACCCGGCGACGCAGGCCGCGGCCGAAGTGGGCAAGGTCGCCCGTCACAAGGGCCCTGTCAACGCGCTCCAGTTCAACCCGCACAGAGACAGCTCGCACTTGCTGGCCTCGGGTGGCGCGTACGTCCAATCGAACGCGGTGGACGCTGTGACTCATGCCTCGTGTTTGTGTGCAGGGACGGCGAAGTCTTTATTATGAGCGTCGACAAGCTCAACGCGCCGCCGCAGGTCTTTACGCCGGGTGGGCCCAGCTATGTCGCGCAGCCTGGCAACGAAATCACTTGGTACATGCAACGTGGTCGAGATCGATCCGACTCATCGCGCTGCGTAGCGTCGCATGGAACTCGCAAGTGTCGTACATCCTCGCCGCGGGCTCGCAGAATGGTACCGTGACGATCTGGGATCTCAAGCAGAAGAAGCCGTGGTGCGAACTCAAGGACCCGCAGCGCGGCGCCGTCTCGGCGATCGCCTGGAACCCGAGCGAGGGCATGCACATCATCACAGCGTCCAGCGACGACCAGCGCCCGGTCCTGCGGCTCTGGGATCTGCGCAGCTCGACGTCGACGCCCCTCGCCGAGTTGCACGGCCACACGGCGGGCATCCTCTCGATCTCGTGGTGTCCGAATGACCCGGGCCTCGTCCTCTCGACGGCCAAGGACAACCGCACGTTGCTCTGGGACCTCTTCTCGGGCCAGCCGATGTTTGAGTTTCCGTCCAACTCGCCGGCCGCTCCGGTCGGTGGTCCCGGTCAGTTTTTCGCCGGTGGCGGCGGTGGCCAGCGCCGCTTCAATGTTCAGTGGTCGCCCAAGATCCCCGCGGTGGCGTCCGCCTGCACGTTTGACGGCAAGGTCCAAGTATGGGGCCTCGCGGGCAGCGGCGGTCCGTCGACGCGTGCGCCCAAGTGGCTGCAGCGCCCGGCCTCGGCGACCTTTGGCTTTGGCGGCAAGCTCACGGTCGTGACGCCATACCCCAACCCGGCGCAGTCGCAGTACCAGCAAGTCAAGGAGTACCGTCCGGTGCACATTCACAAGATCGTGACGGACCCTGCGACGGTGCAGGCGGCCGATCTCTTGGAGCAAGCGCTTGCCGGGAAGGACTTTAAGGGGCACTGCGACAAGAAGATTGCGTCGTCGCCCTCGGACGCCGACGTCTGGAGCTTCATGAAGGTGCTCTTTGAAGACGACGCGCGCCAGCATCTGCTCTACCATTTGGGCTACGACGCGGCCACGATCAAGGCGGATGCGGACAAGTACTTGGGCAAGACGGCCGAGCCCGCGCCGATCGCGGCGGCCCCGGCATCGGCGTCCGCCGAGGACATCTTTGCCGCCGGTAGCCTCTCCACCGAGAGCCTCAGCGCGGACCTTCCAGCGGCGGCGCCCAAAGACACGAGTGCCCGTCTCTCCCCTGTCTCGCTGCCGCAGTACACGGAGGCGTCGGAAGATGTCATCAAGCGCTCGCTCCTTGTCGGCGACTTTGCGTCGGCCGTCGAGGTCTGCCTCCAAAACCACCAGTTTGCCGACGCACTCTTGCTCGCGTGCCAAGGCGGCGCCGACCTTTGGAACGTGGCGCAGGAGGCCTGCATCGCGGCGGCCCAGGCGCGGCCGTTCATGAAGATCGTCAACGCGATGCTCAAGAGCGACCTCGGCTCGCTCGTCGACGACTCGGAGCCGGAGCTCTGGACCGAGACGCTTGCGATTCTCACAACGTACGCCAAGAGCGATGAGTTTGCGCCGCTCTGCGACCGCCTCGCGGCCAAGCTCGAGGCCGCGGGTGACAGCGCGTCGGCGACGCTCTGCTACATGTGCTCGGTGAACGTCGAGAAGATTTACTCGGCGTGGGTCAAGGAGGCCGCCGTCCAGGCCAAGACGCGCGACCCGGTTTCGGTGCTCCAAGATCTCATCGAGAAGATTTCGATCTTTGCGCAAGCGACGGCCAACCCGGACCAAGATCTGAGCCCGGCGATTGCCGAGCAGTTTGCTGCATACGCCTCGCTCGTACGTGACGCATTGGTCGAGGGTTGACTGATATAATGCATCTTAGATGGCGTCGCAAGGCCGCCTTGATATTGCGGCCCGGTACGCCAAGTTTACGGACTTGAGCTGTGCGATCATCCGCGACCGCGTCTTCCATGCGGCGCCGATTCCCGGAGTCCGTGCCCCGCCGTTCCCGTTTGCGGATGCTGCCGCTGCCCAGCCCGTCGCGCCCCAGCAGCAGCAGCAACCACAGCAGCGCCAGGCGCCCGCACGCAACACGCAGTATGCTGCGCCTGCCGCCAACAAGTCCTATGCAGCTCCCAGCAACGCCTATGCGCCGCCCGCTGCCGCCAACGCCTATCAGGCGCCCCCGGCGGCCCATGCGACACCTGCGGCCAACACGTACCCGACGCCTGTGCCCGCGCCGTACCCCAACCAGGCGTACAATGCGCCTGCACCAGCGTACCCGGGTGCGACCCCTGGCTACGCTGCGGCTCAAGGGGCTGGGTACCCTCCCGCGGCTGGATACCCGAACCCTGCTGTGGCGCCTCCCGCGCCGGCTCAACCGGGCTACCAGACGTACGCTGGCCAGCAAACGAGTGCGTACGGCCCGGGCTCGAACACCGGTTACCCCAACCCTACTGCAACGTATGGTCCTGGGTCTAACAGTGGTCGCCCGAAGCCTGCTGCGACCTACGGTCCTGGCTCCAACAGCGGCTACCCCAAGCCTGGCCAAGGGTTCAACACGCCGTCGCAGCCGCCTGCTGCCGCGCCGGTCGGTCAATTCCGATCGGGTGCCTCGTACGGAGCGCCTGCTGCACCGCCGGCTGCCGCATACCCCGGCGCGCCACAAGCGTACGCACCGGCGCAGACGTTTGGGACGGCGTCGCAGTCGTCGGTACCGGTCACGTCGTCGCGCATCGTGACAGCGCCCGTCGACATCAACCGCCACAAGACGGACGGCTTTGTGAGCAGCGTTGGCAACAAGGACCTCATCCGCAAGTACGGCAACGCGACGAGCGCCATCATGTCGCCGACCGAAGATGAGAAGAAGGGCTTCTCGGCGCCACGGCCCGCTCGGCTGCACGGACAGCGTCTCGGCCGAAGACTTGATCATCGTCGAGACGTTCAATGGCTTGGTCGCCCGACTGGAGGGCGCCTCGCTCAACCCGGTATGGCAACCAATGTTCATGCGACGCGTCTCATGCGTGGACACATATAGGCGGAGCAAAAGATGCTTGTCGAGGGCCAGAAGGCCAAGGACCTCATGTTTACCAAGCTCAATGTGGCCGAGCTGAGCCCGAGCGTCGTCAAGAGCCTCCACGACATGGTCGGTGCCATCGGACGCAGCGACATTCGGAGCGCTTTGCACATCCACACGGGCCTTGCGACGTCCGACTGGGCGGCGCACAAGGACTGGCTGCGCGGCATGAAGACGCTCCTCCAGCTCGCGCTCAAGCGCTCATAAAGAGATAGTAAAATGACTACAGATCTAGTTTCCTAGTTGACATGGGTTGCGATTTGGAGGGGACCGGCTCTCGCCCCCACCCCAAAGTAGGGGGTGGGTCGCAAAAACCGTTCCATGGGTCCCACATAAATTGCCAAAGAAATAAATTCTTTGGAACCCTACTTGTCAGGTAGGGCGTTAGTTTCCTTACTCATAGAGTTTAAGCCACCAGTGAGTAGGCGCGTCGGCGGGTGTAGCTATGGATCACTACGTGTTCTCCACGTACGTTTTGAGGTAAATAGATTCGGCTGTGGCCACAGATATATTCTGTTTGAAACAGTGTTTCTAATACAGAATGTTTGCCGACGGTCCAGACTGTCAGCCTTAACACAACAAACAGGTCGACTGAAATTCCAAATCGGAATAAGAACTTGGACCAAGCAAGCCATGGACGAGCCTAGCTGGTCGACCGCTCAGCGAGGACGCTCGTGACGTGGCGTCAATTGTGAAATAGAGTCTGGTCTGATCTCGTTTGGTCACCCATGAAAGAAGCAGAAGCTTCGGTGCACCCAATCATAAAGCGCAGGAAGCACTAATGAAGGCGCTTCTATGGCCGTTGGAGCACATTTATCGTCCTTCGGGCTGCTCATTCCGGCACAATCTTCGGCGAGCTCATTGTCTTCGTATGGTGGCATTTGCATTGCGCTCCCGTCGTACCTTTGCGGCGCCTTATGGCATAAAACCCATGTACCCACGTTAAACTCCAAAAATAACCGACCACTTTTCGATTTCGCTCGTGGCAAGGAGGTATGTACCAGCAGCCACCGCCCGGAGCGCCGTACCCCGGTCAGCAGTACCCGCAGCAGCCTGGTTACCCGCCGCAGCAGTACCCGCCGCAGCAGTACCCTCCTCAGCAGTACCCTCCGCAGCAGTACGCCCCGCAGCAGTACCCGCCCCAGCAACAGTACTATGCGCAGCAAGGCCAGCAGCTCTTCCAGGCCGCTACGGCGCCGCCCGTCGTGTACCAGCAGCCTGTCTACCAGCAGCCTGTCTACCAGCAACCTGTGATGATGGCGCCACAGCCCATGTATGTGTCGCAACCTGGTGTCTACTACGGCGGCGGCGGCGGCTACATGGGTGGCGGCGGCTTCATGGGCGGCGGCTTCATGGGCGGCGGCTACAAGGGCTTCAAGGGCCGCGGCGGCTACTACGGCCGGGGCAAGGGCTTCAAATTCTTCTAAACTCTATGTAAACAGTCAAGACTGAAAATGTACTTCGGCGTGCTCTAAGATGGATCTGCTCGGTGGCGCAGTACCGGTAAGCAGGCCACGTAGCTAGCCAAGCGATGACGACATGTGGACTCTCCCGTCGTCGTCGTACATGGCACAGCTGACCACATTTCCGTTTGCGGGAATTCGGCCGTGCCGGATACCAACTTCAAATTGGCCTTCCATCACCGCGTTTAATGTGAAGGGTAAACAAAGTTAAACTGCGTTTTACGGGCAAGGTCTTCCTGGAATGTAGGTATGCTGCGATGCACCCAGCATCGTCCACGGGATACACCCTCCAACCCCTCGCTGCGCCTGCAACATCTATGCAAGTCGCAGTCCACGTCATCATGCTGTGGGTATGTAAAGGCTAAAGCGCGACTTTACTGCCGAACGCGGCCTCATTGAATAAAACGTGCTGGTTTGCATAAAACCTATGTACCCACGTTTTATGCAGTCACATCAAGGGGGAAAACATAGATTTCCTTTGTCTTCGATGTACCAACAGCCCCATCCCGGTCAGCCGCAGTACCCCGGCCAGCAGCAGCAGTACCCCGGCCAGCCCCAGCAGCAGTACGGCGCGCAACCCGGCTACCCGCCGCAGCAGCCTGGTTACCCGCCGCAACAACCCGGCTACCCGCCGCAGCAGCCGGGGTACCCGCCGCAGCAGCCGTACGGTGCGCAGCCCGGATACCCGCCGCAGCAATATGCGCCTCAGTACGCGCCGCAGCAGTACCCGCCGCAGCAGCAGTACTACGCGAACCAAGGCCGCCAGCTCTTCCAGACGGCGACCGCGCCCCAAGGCATGTACCAGCAGCCCGCGCAGCCCATGTATGTGGCGCAGCCGGGCGTCATGTACGGCGGCCACAAGGTGAAGCACTACAAGTACAAGAACAAGGGCTTCAAGGGCCATAAAGGCTTCAAGGGGCACAAGGGTTTCAAGGGTTTCAAGGGCCACAAGGGCTTCTTTGGCGGCCGCCGCCACAAGGGCTTAAGTTTTTCTAGGCGCTTTCCTTTCTTAATCCTCAAATGTTGGTGTGACGCATGCAAACACTTTGGTGCCGAGAAAGGTCAAGTACGGCATGAGGTCTCGCGACTGCGGCGCAAAGTGCTTTCCGTTCCAGTACGCGGCCTTGGCCCACGCGGCGACCTGCGTGCACGTCAAGAGGTTGTGGCCGTCGGTCTCGAGGACCGCGTCGACCCGACACACAATGTGCGCGATGCAGTCGACCTAACGTTGGACATGGATGCACACCTTATACGACGACGATGCGTACCAGCGCCACGCAGCCCGAGGCGGCGTCGTACACGTCAGCGTCGCGCAAGTCCTTCTTGGACATCCCGTGCTTGCGCTTGAGCGGCCGGAGCGGAGCCCATCCCGGCGGGCACGTCGCCAACTGGAGCGTCTCAAACTTGTCCACGTCGGCGCCCGAGCAGCCGCCGATGGCCAGGATCGTTGCCTCGTGCGCCTTGGTCGGCACGTTGAGCACTGCATCGCGACGTGAGACGATCGTCGTTCATGATTGTACTACCAAAGTACTGGCCCGGTGCGTGGACCAAGGTCGCGGTGTGGCGCTTGCAGTTCATGGAGCAGATAAACTTGCCCTAGGATAGCGCGGTAGTATGCCTCATTTCTTCGTTCTCGCACGTGGTTGTTGATGGGCGTGAGCCACGTGATGGTCATGACGTTCCGGCGGCGAGAAGCGTCGTCGTCGCCGCTCTGGACGCTCAAGAGGCAGACGGGGTTCGGATACAGCAGTCGACTCAGCATGTTCTTGTCAACTTGCACGATCGCGTCCGGCGCGCTCGCCGCCAGCAGCGCGCCATGACCCGCGGCGCCTCCATCGGTCCCATCGGTCGTGCTCATGGTTGGTTTTCAAAACTCAAAATCAACAAAACCGCACTAAAAAACCCATCGCATCCGTGCAATTGAGTTTTATCGGAGACGCCGCTCAACTTCATGGAGACGTCGAACGTACTAGGCAGCGTCGGCCGCCTCCATGCGCCGGTCATTGTATATACGGCTGATGCAGTCACCCAATGGAGGCGCGGCCTTGAGGTGCCACGTCGGACAGCAGCCCACAGCCTGCCGCCACCTCCTCCATGACTCAAAAGTCTACCAGCAAGAGCCCCCGAGAGGTAATAGATGAGGAGCGACGACGTCGGTACCGCGAAATGCAAGTACCGAAGCTCGACGACTCCCGCAAGGTGGTAGACATTTGGTGGGCAGTACGTGCGCACAGGCGACAACGCGTGCAGAACCACCGACGTCTCGCACTCTCATTCGACCATCAACCATCAAGAGGACCTTGAGCGCTAAGAGGACACCCAAGAAGCCAATGGCGCACTGGCGCAGCGGCCATGAGGCACCAAGAGCTGCCTGTCGAAGACGCATGCTGCTCGACAGAAGTCGGTTGCCGTTGCCCAAGCGTACGCCGCTAGTACGACGAGTAGCTACGACGAGAGCATCTGCGCAAAGTGCGCGCCTTCGAGCTCGACGCCCCTCTAGAGCAGCGACGCGCTGTACATGGACATGGAATCCGCGGTGAAAGCGATCGCGCAGGACGTGCAGGTTGCGGTACAGGTGCCGAGAATGCTTGTGCAGAAAGACCGAGGCAAGAAGAGGCTCTTTGTCTGCACAACTGTGATGCAGCTGGCATCGGCGAGTCGTCGTACGTCGATATAGCATGGAAGTAGAGACGACGCGCAGAGCGTTGTGGGCATGCTCGGCTTGTCCCGCGGGGTCATTGCACCTGGGCACGTCAGCCTTTCATTGCGATGGCGAGACGACGGTGCTTCCATCAAGGCGACCGTCACGGGCGGTTTGCGCTCGAGGGCCTGGACCTGCGCAGTAGCAGCACGACGAGGGTCGGGTCGGCGCCAGCGCGGAACCAACTTGGAGGTTGCTGTACGGATATTAGGACCAGCTGGGTCCGGTTGAAGGTCGTGTTCTCCGGTGGGGCCAGGAGACCAGACCGCAAGATCCCCCGCCGCAACGATGAAGGCGTCGCGTCGTCAGAGCAGCTCGCAACGGAGCACGAAGCGACTGCAAGCGTCGTACAAGCTCACGGTCCATGGGCCCGAGTATGGTACGGGGGAAGAGCTCGTGATCAACCCGGAAGCCTTCCCGGATGCCAAGGTGCGTCGACAAGGTGCTGCTACCACAGGCGCATAGGGCTGCATGTAGGTGCATGACCTCTGGGAGATCTCGCAGCCCGACCGCGAGCACCCGCGACTCGTCATGCAGATCCGGTCGCTCGCGCCGATCCGCGGCAAATTTCAAGTTGAAGCCTCGCCGTCTCCTCGAATGCGCTCATGCATCCTCGTAGATAAGCATCTTGAAGGACATTGCGGCGCAGTTCCAGCTCGACACATACCACGAGGTCGTCGTGCAGGTACTAGCTCTAGCCTCTCTACCTGTGTCCATGTAGAAAATGTAGAAAATCGAGCCCACGGACGCGACCGTCGACTTTATCGAGCTCTCGTTCAAGGACCAGTTCATGTCCCGCGCCGACATCTGGCGCTACAAGGCGCGTTCGTGAGCGACACGCGAGGCCATGACGCGCGTCTCGTAGGTAGCCATGATCGGGCGTTGCATGTACGCGGGCAAGATGTACGAGACCTTGGGCACGCGCGCGCAGGTCCCGTCGTCTCGCTGTGTGGGTAACATGGCGCCCATATCCGACCGTGCATAGGCCGAGATGCTCTTGGCGAACGAGAAGACAGTGCTCTGCGGTGTCATGGCCAGCCACACCAAGCTGATCCTCCGCTCCAAGTCCTCGCGCATCTTTTGGCTCATCCACATGAGCCGCGAGATGTGGGACTTTGACGACGACGGCGAAATGTACTTTGAGAAGCTCGTGAACCGCCTCGTCCGGGTATGTCGTCCGTCTTCTCGACCGATGGCTTGAGTTTGCGATGTAGGGCCTTGTCGCCAAGTGGCAGGAGACGTCGGTGAGCCACTCGGTGACCGTCCTCATGTTCTCGCGGAGCTACTACGATAAGGACCAATTTCCCAACGACTACGACCCGACGGCGTACGCCTTTGTGAACGAGTGCCAATCGCAAGGCTTTGGACCGGGCGTGGCGGCCGCCCACATGGCGCATGGGCACGGTCCATCGATCAACGTCGACTGCGACGGCCGGTATTACGAAGATTTCTACAATGTGATCGTGCAAGACTACACGGGCCCGGACTGGTCCCAGCTCTTCAAGGTCCTCAAGCACGAGTTTGCTACGTATGCGCAGCAGCACCGGTGGCGGCTCCCGCAAGACACGCAGCTCGCCACATACGACGTCCGACGCGTCGACGACCCGGTGACGAACGCGCCCGCCTTTGGTACACTGCGGGTCTTCCAGCGCATCCTGATCGGATAACACATGGGTAGCGGTGCAGTGGACCGAGCTGCCTCATGGCGTGCCAGCGCGCGCGATCGACGGCAACATGCTCGAAGCCATCAACGTGACGCTCAACATCTTTGACAAACACTACATGGACCGCGACCTGTACCGCGCCGGCCAGGGCATCGTCATGATCACGGCCGGCTGCAGCGTGTACAAGGCAAGCGTTATGGGCACGATATGGCATGCTCATCCATGTGTAGGTTCGGCAGCGCCTCGCGCAGATCACCAAGCAGCGCATGATGGACACGGGTGTCGGCATGGACATGATCTCGCTCACAAAGCCACCGATGCACCCGGTGCCACTCTTTATTTGGCAGAAAAAATGCGCCAAAGACTTGCCGACCGTCACGAGCTCGCCGCTGTTTTGCGTCGCGGAGGACCAGAGCATTCCGCTCGCGCCGCTCTCGCCGACGATGCAAACGCCAGCGCCGACGATGGATGCGTCGACGTACAACGTGCCTCATTGGATCAACGTGAGCTTCCTCGACTTTGACTGCACGTGCGGCGCGGCGAAGAAGAGCTTGCTGCGCTGCGCCTGTCTCGACGCGCAAAACGAAGCGTTCCACGCGCTCCCGGCCTCGCGCATGTTTGACATCATCGCGCCCGAAGCGTGCATGGTCTTTCCCGTCGCGCTGCGCAAGCTCTTGGCGCCGTCGCTGCCGTCGCCGCGCGCACCGACCCGCGGCGCGATCTTATCGCAACTCACGCGTCTCCATACGCCGCCGGCGTCGTGGAGCATCGAGAAGGCGCCTGCTCACATGCACGAGTGGTGGCTCCAGCCGCACATGTCGACGCGCGATCTGCTCGCCGAGTACGACGACACGGTGTTCGACTTGAGCGACATGATGGCGCCCAAGCCGGTACCGTACGGGAAGCGCCCGTCGATCGTCTACATGGACACTCTGCAAGCGAGCCCGGGACTGCCGCCGATGATGACACCGTCCTTTGCGCGGCGAATCACGAGCATGCACAACCTCCAGCGCCACAACAGCGGCGCGACGCCCAACCGAAGCGCGGCCACGTCGCTCAGCCGGAGCTTCCCGAAGACACCGGACTTTGGCCCGCGGAGCCCGCTCATGGACGGGAGCCCGACCGAGTCGTTACAACCGAATGTGTCGTCTTTTGACCTTGGCACGTCGATGGACTCGAGCATGAGCATGATGAAGCACCGGAGCATGACGGACTTTCTCGTGAGTCCCCGCAGCCGCATCTCGTCGTCCGAGCTCCCATCGTCGTCGCCCATTACCAGCAAGCCTGTCCGCGTGAGTGCGCCGACGCACATGAATCCGTTCCAGCTCAACGAGTGCTCGACGCGGCTGACCTCGAACCGGCGGCGCTGGAGCCACATCTTTCCGTGGAGTCAGTCGGAGCACTGGATCTCGGGTCCGAATTGGAAGTCGCTCGTCAACCCCGCGGTGCTGCCGCTCACAACCGACTACTACCCGGCGCCGAACGAGCTCCATACGAGCTACACCGAGTCGTTCTATACGCTCATGCTGCTCGAGAACAGTTCGAGCTTGAGCACGCACCAACTCCTCGTCGAGATGGTGTGCCAGCGGCTCTCGTGCGACTACCAGCTCGTGACGCTGCCCGACGACGACGTCAAGATAGACGCCGTGCCGACGGTTTACCGCCTCTCGATGGGCCACCGCATCCACGTCCTCAACTATGATGAGCAGCAGCAAACCGTGGACGTCAAGTGCTACTTTAAGCGACCCAAGACGTACGCTGCGTCCAACGAACCCGTCGTGTACCAGTACTCGCTCTACAACGGCCTCACCAAGTCGTTCCAGAAGGAGCAACAAGCGTTCTACGAACTCCCGTATCCCCACGACAACTGGAATACCACCGACAACCTCCTCTCTGGGTATGTGGACACGATGCCCGACAGCTCCAAGTGCCGACGCATCCGCTTCGTCATCGTACCGCCGATTGGCATTGCGACGACCGTCGACGAAGCCGCGTACTTTGCCAAGTTTCAAAAGGTGCTCGACTTTTTCCAGTCCAAAGTCGGCAAGGTCGTTGTGAACGTGACGCTGCGGACGTCGACCGACGCGTTGAAAGCGGCATCGAACGAACCGGGCGCGCCGAAAAAGTCGACCGCCCGCGACTACTACCGCGTCAACTGCAGCACGTCGGCGCGCTTGGGCGTCGACTGCCGAAGCGAGTGGCTCATGCTCCTCCTCGACCAAGTGCACGACGTCGGGTCGACATACCACGTCGACGTGCGCTGGCTTGCGTGCAGCGGGTCGGTCGTCGAGGACTTCATCTCGGGCCTTCGGCGCAAGTGCAAGCAGGCCGGCGTCGAGCTGCGGCGCATTCCCGAGTACACGCAGGTCCACTACCTCCAAGTCCACCCGTTTCTGTCGCCGATGCTGCTGCCGTTTCCGCTCGCGAGCCTGCGCGGGTGCGCGCTGCGCGCGATGGACGAGATCCACACGCAGCTCGTGCTGCTCGGCTTCATCCGCGACGGCGCCCACGTCGCGGGCTCGGCCGGCATTGGGTACGGCCTCGGCATTGAGCAGCGCAAGCCGCGCCAGCCGGTTTTGCGCAAGTCGTCGAGTTATGTCTCCAAGCTCGACCAGTGGAAGGAGCGCGGGTACGAGCAGTACATGCACCGGAGCGCGCCGGTCTTTCTGCGCGTCCTCCACGACGCGCTCGTTTGGATTCCGAGCTATGCGTACGAGACGGCGTTCGAGCTCACGCCCGACGTGCTCTTCACCAAGGTCTGCCAATGGATGCTCAAGTCCCTCGAGCGCAAAATGCGCTCAGATAGCGTCTAACCAATGCAGGGACTTCTACCCCTCACCGTGCTAGCTAATATGACTGTCCCGTGTGGACGAAGACGTCCTTGGCACGTCGAGAGGGCTGTGTAGTGGCCCATCATGGGCATGCTGTGTTGCGTTGGGGTTTAGGTTTTACATAGGAGACGTGGTCGGTTTGTGTAATTTGGTAGATTTGATTGATAGAATTAGCTGTACTGTCCAAGTTCTCAGAGAAAGAAACTCCGCAATTTGTAGTTAGGAAGAACGAAAGTTATAGATAGATAGGTTTTTCTCATCCTAGAACTTGGTTACTATAGATCTATACATGTAGTGGGCATATTTGTTTCAGACGTAATATAGCAAGGTTATGCTCAGCGGGCCCGGCATGCGCTACAGCGAGTAGCACACGTCGGGCTCTCATACAAGAGGTGTCAGAAATCTAGCTAATCATCACAAAAAGATATGCCCCTACCAACTATTATATGTAGAACTAACTAGCGTGCGTGTTCCTCAGAAACAGCCAAATTCTCCGCATTGATTGCTCAGCCGGTAATTCCAAATTTGAATCATCATAGGAAGCTCTTGTCACTAGACTACCAATTCGAAACTGAGCATTGAGGGTGCGCGCTTGTCCGCTGCGGCTGCTGGCCAATCGTCGGCCTTGCCGGCCAGTGATTGGCTGATACTTCTGACGCTTTTTGACACGTGCGGGGATTGGCTACCAATTTTGAGCATGAACCAATCAAAATGGAATGTAGGCGACCTTTCAACTGTCAGCGCCAGCCAATGAAATATCTTTGTCAATCGCTGCCACGGAATTCCTACGGCACGATGGTTTGCGCTCGCCCTTTATGGCGCCAAGGCTACCGGTATTCAATGAATTGGATGTATCGAGCCGTCAGAACCCAGTTCCATGTCCCAAAGCACTGGCATCGATCAGGATAGAGCGAGCGAGGACACCTACAAAGCCCCTGGTGTGATGCTGGTTTGGCTCTTGGGTTTGGCTGTATCTTGGTCGTCGAGCAGATTCATGGCGGTACAGCAGCGTAGCTATCAAAGTCAAGCTGTTCTTATAGTCGAGAAGGAGGTATTCTGCCTTGTAGAGCTGGATTCGATTCCTGATCTTGGAAGCGATGACGTACATGCGACGCAAAGCGACCATGTGCAAGCCAACGCCAGCGCTTCGCCAAGCATGCGCAGCTAATAGGACGCCCGCTGGTGGAACGCCAAGATAACTCTTTTCGAGCACCACGGTGCTCGTCTCGCACGCAACCAGACTCCAAGACCATCGATCGGTCGACTGTCATTCCTGGCGTTGTTCTCCACCTCGATGTACTCGTTCAGACGACGCCAGAGCCGATATCTGCGTCGGTAACTGCGTCGGTATCTGCGTCGGTATCTGCGTCGGTAGCAGTCTATTCTACTGCACTCCCAGCCCTCGCGTTGCAATATATATGTTTTGCCACGCGGTCGATCGCGTCCATGGGACGTTGTGGTCTGCGGTGCAGTGTCGTGTTTTTGACAACCGAATCTTCCATCGAACGTCAACATTCTATCAATACTGTCTCAAGTGCATTCAGGATACTAGCGTTGAATATGCAATCCGGTGAAGTGAGACAGAACAGATAAAATGCCGGCTATCGGGCCTGGTGCCGAGCGCCAGAACGACAACCGGGCTCGGGCCACAAAGACATGCTACGCTAGCACGTCTATGGCGCGACGCGTGGCACGACGGTGGGTCATTCTGCGACTGGCGGCGCCATGACCAAGACAGCAGCAGCAGCGCGCGAGCCCGAGGCAGAGGCCTCGCCCACGCCAACCAAGGCCAAGCCCAGCAGCTTCAACATGGTGTGGTATCTCGTGCCCGTGCTTCTTGCGATTGCTGCGGGGTTGTACTCGCTCCCGCTCGAGACAACTGACGATGCGATCGTCTTCTCCAAGAGCCCGCGCCAGCTCGCCGTCAACATGTCGGCGCCGCTGCCGGAGAAGTACCGCAGCGATATCGTGCGCATCCAGACGCGCAAGCTCCTTACACCAGACCCTGCGTGCGTGCCGCCTATGGCGCCCACCGACCGCGTGCACGTCACGTCGTACCTCGGTCGCCCCGAGACGCTGCGCGCGCAAAAGTCCGTGCTGTTTTTGCTCAACGGCGAGAACGACGGCGTCGTCTTGCCGTGGGACGTGGCCGACGGCTGCTTGCACGCGCTGACAGCGTCGGCGGCGTTCGCACTGGGCGTCGATGCCGACTATGCGGCCAACGGCCTTCGCCTTCACAACAGCGACGGGCAGCCGATCGACACCGCGAGCGAACTGGACCGGGACCGCATCGTGTACATCCTTACCGACTTTCAGCTGTGGGTGTGGCCTGGCGTCGAAGTCGGCTATGAGCGGACGGTGGACGGCGTCAAGCTCAAGACGCTCTCGTTGGCACCGCTTGTGTTTGGCGTCGAGGATTTCTTCACGTCGGACGAAACCGAGTATGCGATCGAGCTCGGCTTGGAGCATTTGAAGCGGTCGCCAGTCGACAGCAAGGAAGCGCCGGACGGGTACCACGCCGACCGCACGAGCTTCACGGCGTTCTTGGACGACTCGCACTACACGCGCGACTTTCGCGCCCGGACGGCGGCGCTCGCGCGGCTGCCGTCGCCCGTCTACTGCGAGCGCATGCAGCTGCTGCGGTACCAGACGGGCCAATTCTTCCGTCAGCACGAAGACTATTTTAGCTCGAAAGACTTTTTGCAGCAGTCGGCGACGGCGGTCGCCGACTATGAAGCGTGGGCGACGTGGGCGGCGGCGACGATCGACGCGCTGCCCGAGAGCGTTCCCGTGCCATTCCAACAAGGCCACCCGCTGTACCCGGTCGTGGCCGACACAGGCCGGTGGCAGCATGCGCTGCTGCAGCTCTTCTTGGACGAAGCCGCGGCCACCGGATACTTTGCCACGGAACACGTCTCGGACGTGGCGTGGCGCGACTGGATCCAGGAAAACGTCCAGAACAAGGCCGTGGACATCCTCAAGCAGCTCCTCGAGTCCAAGCCGTATATGCTTGAAGGGATCATCGCGTCGTGGGAAAAGCACATTGGGCTGCCCGCCCTCCACTACAAGTACCATCTCGGTGCGGAAGGCGATGGGTCTGATGTCGGGTAGGGCGCCCAAGCACCCGCCGAGTGGCGTGTCCCACTACTTTCGCTGGATCCGCTGGGCCAAGGAGCGTGTCGAGCAAGTCGGCGAGGACGCGCCGGTCGTCGTGCGCACGTACGGTCGCGACTACCCGACGTATCGCATGCAGTTTCAGACCAAGGTACTACAATGCCGTACGCTCGCACTGCCACGTGTAAAGTGGCGTGCGTCTAGATGATCCAGTACGTTTTGGAGGACTACACGCCGGACGACATCGATGCGGCGCTGGGCGCACCCAACATGGCTGCGTGGCTCGAAGAGAACAAAGACGCGACCGATGCGCTCCTCGACATTCTGCGTAGGGCACCAGCCATGTTTGACCTCGTTGTCGCGTCCTGGACCAAGCGCGCGGGCGACGCCTTTGTCTACACGTACGTATCGACACATTGTCCAGGAAGGACAACTTGTCTGAACTCGTGGCGTAGAAAACCGGTGCAGTTTCAGCACTTTGAGCCGAACCGGTTCGTGACGCTCTTCTTGTACCTCAACGACGTGCCCGAGGGCGGCGAGACTGTGTTCCCGTACTCGAAGGAGCGTTTGGTGACGGACATTGAGCGCGACGGCATGGCCGAGTGCTCCGAGGGCCTCGCGGTGCCAGCAAAGCGACTCAAGGCCGCCTTCTTCTACGACCAGACGGGCCAGAACATCCTCGACCCGCTCAGCCTCCACGGCGGGTGCCCGCCCGCCCGTGGCACCAAGTGTACGACCGCGTCCAGTGGCATTCTTCTCAGTACTTATTTCTCGTCGTATACTAGTTGGCGCCAATCTCTTTACGTGGAACGCCGACGCAGACGAAGGCTCGAACGCGTGGGGCTTTGGCGGCTAGAGCCCTGTCTTTTATGTGTTTTAAATCATTCAATCATGCCGCCTTCTCCCCTAACGACCACACTACTAAACGGTGCTGCGCCGCTGCATGTAGCGAGAAATTCGTATTGTGCATGGTACACGGCACGTTCGTGTTCGTGTCGGTTCGTCGCAAAGTACATGGCTCGTTCGTGTAGGATGCAAATGGAATAAATTAAGCGTCCTTTTACCGCATCTTACAAGGAAACCAGAGACGGGGTCATGGCGGCGGCTTGGAGTTTCGCAATGTACTCGCGGATCGTTTGGCCTGTTCCGATCGAATTGCGCGAGTAGGCCTCCATGATGTACTTGGAGATCGGCACTGCTTCCTCCATCGTCTTGTACTCGGAGAGCGCGGGCTTGAGCTTCTGGAAGTGCTTGACGATTGTGACGCCCGGTGACGTCGGGGACACCTCGACCGTTGTCCACGACACCTCGTTCGTGACGGCGTGACCGTCTCTGACGGGAAAGCACTCGTCTTCGTGGATGCCCCGCGTCACAAAGACGGCCCGACCCGGCACATCCGAGTACTTCTTGATCAGGATGCGGCGTTCAATGACGCCAAGACCATACGGACGCACGGCTGCGATGTACGCGACGTTGTCCTCCATGACTGTGAGCGGCGCGTACGTGCCATGGACCCCGATGAGCTCGACGAGCCCGCGGAAGACGTCCCAGACACCGGTGGTGACGATGTCGCACGGCGCTTCAAAGTGCGCGCAGAGCGTCGTCTCGATCTCGAGCATGCCGTGCTCGAAGCGGGGCACGTGCCGGCGCTTGGGTGGCATGTCGTCCTCGAGGAGCCCGGCTTCGATGAACGCCGAGTCGATTTTTTCAAATTCGCGGTCCAGAATCGCGTGAATCGCAACCGACCGGATCGCCGGGTCGGCCACGAGCTTCATCTGCTTCCACAAGTCCTGCTGCTCGGTCGAGAGGTGGGCCAGCCGTGGCTTCTTGCGCACAATGTTGACGAGGCACTCGGCAAACTGGACCTGCTCCTCAATGGCCTCCTTGAGCTGCTTGTTTTCGACCACCGACTCTTGTCCGCGCTTGCGCTCTTCCTTGGCGAGTTTTTCCCAGCGCGACGGCGGGTCCAGCAGCTCCCGCAGCTCGCGGCTCTGGTTTAGCGACACGAGCTGCGCTTGGAGGTCGACGACCGCCTGCTTGAGGTAGGCAAATTCATTTTGGCGGCGCTTCCGGTGGCGCTGGACTGCTAGTTGTTGCTTGTTGACGGGCTTGGGCGGCGGTGGTGTCTCGTCGGGCTCCGACTTGGTCGACGCGCTCGACGTTGGCGTCGAGCACATGGTCTCGAGGATCGCGCGCTCCTCGTGCGTAAAGTTGATGCTGCCCGTGGCCATGTTCAGGCTGTTGATGTAGTCGCCGTCCGGCGTCTCGAGGCTGCGGAGGAGCATCGCGCGGTAAGTCGCGCTCGCCTCTGGGTTCATCACTCTCTCTGGCACGGCCGAATTTACCACAGTGGCGAGATTGTCCTGTTTTAAAACCAAAAGTCCTACCGGATCTTTCAGCATCCGAATCTCAGTAAAAAGCCAGCTTCGCTGCAAACGCCGGAAGGATCTCGGCCACCCACGCCGTGCACTCACAGCGTGTGTGCCACCAGCTCCGACCACTCAATGCCATCATTGCATGAACCAGCCCGTGTGGTCCCGCGCGCCCGTCATCGGCCGCGCCATGAGCTACTACTCTTCCCGGCATGCCACGTTGAAGTCGACGGCAAGTGCGTTATCGCGCTGCCACGTGGTTGTGAATGCAGCCATAAAATATTTCGCGACTACTACGCTAAAACAGACACAACAAGCTACAGAGCAAGGCGCTCGAGCCGGTGGATCTCATCGAGAATCGCGACTTCAAACCCGAGCGTGTTTTTGGAGAAGGCCTCCATGAGGTACTCGGCGTCGAGCGCGGCGCCGTCGTGCTTGGTCGGACTTGACTTTTGGAAAAACTTGACCATGCTCGCGATGGGCGAGAGCGGCTCGACGGTGAGCCACGACACTTCGTTCGAGTGGGCGCAAGTTGGGTCCATGGGATACAAGGCGTCGGCGTGGATGCTTCGACAGACCACGGCGAAGCGGGCAGGCGCCGCGTGGTAGCGCTTGACGATGACGCGGCGCTGGGTCTCGAGCGCTGCGTGCTGACGAACACCGGCCACATACGTTGTGTCGTCGTCGACTTCGTGCAGGAGACAATACGACCCGTTGAGCTGTGGGATGGGCACGGAGCCGCGGAGCACGCGCCACACGGCCTCGGACGCGACGCCAAAGGTAGCTGGGAACGACACGCAGACAATGGTCTGGACCTCCAGCGTATGCGCTAGCGTGATCTTGGGCACGTACTCGTGGCGGTGCAGTGGCGACTCGATCAAGCCGGCTTCGATGAACGCGCTGTCGAGATCGGCAAACACGCGGTCGACGATCGCCGGGATCGCGACGCGCCGGAGCGCAGGATCGGCCACGAGCAGGAGCTGGCGCCAATGATCATCGTCGTCGTCAGCGATGAGCGCCATCTTTGGTCGCTTGTGCACAAGGTTGACGAGGCACTCGGCGAACTGCACCTGCTCCTCAAGCATCTCTTTGAGCCGGCGGTTCTCACGCTGCGAGTCGTGCTGGCGCTTGCGCTCGCCTTTCGCCAAGCGTTCCCAGCGGCTCGCGCTGCGTGTCGGGCTCTTCTCCGTTGTGAGCTGAGCGAGCTCGGCGTGCAACGTTTGTACCGTTGCCTTCAAGTACGCGAGCTCGTCCTGCTGCTTCTTGCGGTGCTTGAGCGTGGCGATCTGCTGCTTGGTGCGGGGTGGCGCCTCGCGCGCCAAGTCGTCACAGATGCCAGCGACGAGCTCTGTCATTGTCGCCGGGTCTGGCAGTAAGATCTCTGCTGCGCCAGGGTCCGGATGCGCGTGGGCACTTGGGCGCATCGATCAACGCCGATCAAAGACGAACGCTGCAAAGCGCTGAAAAAGCCAGCGCGGCAACGCATACGGCGTGTTATAACGCGCGTTCGCCCACCAGGCATCCCACGGACCAATCGCATCGAAGGGTTATAACAAATTCTCGCACTGGATACTTGACGCGATCGACAGGCTCGACACTCGGCGTCGGTCCACATACGTGGCAGCCTCCTGGGCTCTCGACGCCAATCGCCCTGAGTCTGAGACGCTCCATGATGGATGCCGGGGCACATATTCCAAGGCGATGGCGTTAGCAGGTGGTCCACTTGTCATCGGCGTAGTCGTAGGACACGTCAGGATGACCTCGACGAATCCTGTCCAGAGCTCATCTGAACGAGACGAACACATTCCGTTGCAATGCTCTACTCTTGTACATACACGCCAAGCTACCGTCCATTAGCACACACAACGATAAGCTAGTACTAGTCAGTGCGACTCCTCGGACGAGCTGCCGCCGCTCGTGTCGCCATCGACGAGGCTCTCCATGGTCGCAATAAAGCCGTCGCAGTAGCTCCCGTAGAGCTCCATGAGGTACTTGCTTTCGGGCTCTTGGATCTCGGCGGGTCGAAAGTCCCTGAACGCTGGCTTGGACTTTTGAAAGTACTTGACAGCGACAGCTCTCTCGCTGGGCTCGAGCACGAGCCACGAAACTTCTTCCGAGATGTCAAGGCCTGGCTCGGTCGGGTGCAGCGCGTCGCTCGTGATGTTGCGCGCGACAATCACGCAGCGACCAGACGGCTCCATGTACCGGCGCATGACGACGCGCCGAAGCATGGTTCCCACCGTGTAGTGGCACACGCTGTGTACGTGCGAGGTGCTTTCGTCGAGCTCTTCGAGTTGCGTGTAGAGGCCACCGACGCACCGAACAGGGTACGCGCCGCGCATGACATCCCAGACGCAGCGGAAGGCAGTCTCGGCCGCCGTATGCATCGTCCACTGCAGAATCGTGTGGACTTCAACAGCGCCATGCACAACGTGCGCGAGGTACTGGCGGTGGTCGTGCGTCGAGTCGACGAGCCGCGCTTCAATGTAGGCGCTGTCAAGGAACGCGTACTCTTCGTCAAGCAATGCATGGGCTGCGCCGACGCGGTCTTCGTGGCGCAGACCCAGGCCCGCGGTTTTCCACGGCTTTTCGCATGCGGCGCCAAAGAGCGAGAGGCGTGGCCGCTTGCGCACGATCGCCGCGAGGGACTCGGCAAACTTGACCTGATCCTGCAGGGTGGCTTGTAGCCTATCGTTCTCGCGCACGGCTTGGAGCCGGCGCTTGCGCTCCCGCTTTGCGAGCTGCTCCCAGAGCGACGGCGGCTGAATCATGGCAGTGAGCTCGGCCGACTCTTTTAGGACGCGGACTTGCTCTTGAAGCTCGGCGACCTTGGTCTGCAGATACAGCAGCTCGCTCTTCTGCTTGAGCTGGTGGCGCTGGAACGAGCTGAGCTTCTTCGGCGACGCGGTCGTTGCCAGCCCCACGCCGCCCAGCCAGGCGTCGATGGCTGCATCGTTGGCTGTGTGGGCGTCGTCGCCCATTGCTCAGTTGTCGTTTGGCTGTTTCCGTCATCACGTCAGCTTATTGGCCAAAACCAAGTGCAATGTCGCCGTCGCATTGGTTTATTGTTTCAAGAGCGACCAATCACAGCGATGACGACAGCAACACAACTTGTCCATCCCACGTGCCTCGGCCACCAGATACACCAAGCCCACGAAGCGGCATGAGCTGCACGTCATAGCAAGCCAACCCACTCGGCTATTCTTCAAGCGTATCGGCAGTAAACTTCCGAGTTTTGCTGGCGGAGTACTACACTGTAATCGCTGTCGATGCAGTGGATCCCAATCCTGGCACATATCATGTGGCCTCTTGTGCGAGGCGCTGAATAACCCACAAGAAGAATCCAGTGGCTACTCGGTGCTACTATACGTGTATAACGACATGATTAGATGTTCGGTATCGTTCCCGCCATGACGTGGCAGCCTACGCGTCGGTTACCGAGTCGTCTGACGACGAGCCGCCGTCGGTCTCGAGAAGCATTAGCACAGCCCTTTCAAACTGGTACGAGTGATCGGCGTAGAGGTCCATGAGGTACTGGCTCTCGATCGTCGCCGCATCAAGAGGCTTGTCAAAATTGGGCGTCGATTTCTGAAAGTACTTGACGACCGTCTCGTTCGGTGCCGTCGCCTCAAACGTCATCCACGATGCCTCGTCCGAGATGCGCGCGTCGACAGGGTACAGCGCATCTTGTGTGACGCTCCGGCCCACAATGGTCACATGGGACGGCGACTCGACGTACCGCCGCATGACAACACGCCGGACCATCGCGCCCACGGCGTAGCGCCGCTCGCTATGGACGTACGACGTGTGCTCGTCGATCTCTTCTTTGAGCTCGTACGTGCCATCAAGCGACCGCACGGGGTAGGCGCCGCGAAGAATGTCCCAGGCTACGCGCACGACGGCCTCTAACGGCACCGTCAGCCGCATGTGCAGTATCGTGTGCACTTGCACGACGCCGTGGAGCAGGACGGCTCGGTGGGCGCGCATCGGGTCGGTCGGGTCGATGAGGTGGGCCTCGACAAAAGCGCTCTCCAGCACCGCGCGCGTTGCGTCCGAGATGGCGTGGCACATGCGCTGGCGCGAGGGCAGGTCGGCGCAAAGGACCATGGCTTCTCCCTGGAGCGACGCCTCGGTGTCTGCGAAGAGCGAAAGGCGCGGCCGCTTGCGTACGATCGCCGCGAGCGACTTGGCAAACTTGACTTGCTCCTCCAACGACGCTTTGAGCCGCTCGTTCTCGCGCAAAGCAGCGAGCCGGCGCTTGCGCTCGCGCTTGGCCAGCTGCTCCCAGAGCGACGGCGGGTCCATGATTGCGCAGAGCTCGTTCGTCTCATGGAGGACGCGCACGTGCTCCTCGAGCGCGGCGACCTTGTCCTGGAGGTACTCGAGCTCGGATCGCCGCTTGTCTTTGTGGCGGTAGTACGCCGACCGCTGCTTTCCCTTGCGCACCTGCGCGTCGTCGTCGTCATCGTCCGAGTTGGTCGAGGTGCTCGGCGCTGCGCTGCGTGGGCGTCCTCGCCTCTCGTCGGGCGGCGTTGCGTCATCAGGCGCACCACAGCTCGCCATCGCGGACCGTCTGCAGCGATGGATCTGGATTGGTCAAAAAGACCACTGCATTGGCCGAATCAGATGGCGTGACCGCCGTAGACAATGCTTCCACTTTGTCGACACAGAACATACTAGACGACGTACAATTCCAGTGTGACCTCATACGGTATTCAAAAAGCAGCATGAACCTTTTGGTCTAGTCTAATGTGTAAACATACCTGCGAGGAAGCATGGTAGGTGGCGCGCGTCGAAGCGATTAGGGTTCGTTTCCGCACTTGGTCGTACCGGTCTGCAAATCGTTGTGGCCAACCAAGCAGCAGGCGAGGTAGCCGCAGAGGTGTCGGACGAGCGCTCCCCAGCGTTGTACGAAGCTAAGTCCCTGCAAAACTCACCAATATAGCCAACGTGTCGCCCAGTGTGTAGCTGTCCGAGCTCCCCCGGTTTACGCAAGACGTTTTCCGATGGCCCTGTACCCGACCTTGGCTATAATAGCGTCCCGTGACGATCGCTAGTGTCTCGTAGACGCGCTCCACCAGCTTTTCGCGGCGTCCGTATTCAACACAGAGGTGTGGCACGCGATTGAACGCAACGGGCGTCGCTACGGTACCGCGGCTGGCTTATCCCAATACTGTACGTTGACACATCGAGAACCTATGTACAATTTGATCACTATAATGCATCAGTGGACATTGGCGTTGCAACAAAACACTTGGTATTACACTTGGACAACATCGTCGGGTGGTATCGCGTCGCCAGTCGTCTTGGCGTGTAAGAGCGCGCGCATCGCTTGCTCAAACCCGAGCGAGTGCTTGGCAAACATCTCCATAATGTGCTGGCTCACTGGCACGCCCATGATGTGGCTCTCGAGCAGCGGCGCCTCGGCGAAGAACGGGATCGCCTTCTGAAAGTACTTGACCTCGGTGGTTTGCGACGCCGCGTCCCACTGCAGCACCATCCACGACACCTCATGGGCCAAGCCGAGGCGCGGGTCGAAGGCAAACACCTCGTCTTCGTGCACGTTGCGGGTGACGACGACCACGCGCGAGTCGCTCTCCCGGAAGCGCTTGAGAATGATGCGTCGCTGGATCTTCCCGAGCGAGTAGTGCCGAAGACTGCCCACATACAGCGTATCGACATCGACTTCTTCGAGCACGCGGTAGATACCTTGGACGCTCGCAACCGTAAAGACGCCTCGCAAGACGTCCCAAATCGCGCTCACGGTCTCGGCGAGCGGCGCGGGCAGCCGCGTGAACAAGATCGTGTGCACCTCAAGGAGTCCGTCCCGCAGTATTGGGATGTATTGCCGGCCTTCTTTCGGCGACTCGATCAGCTTGGCTTCGATAAACGCGCTCGTTTGGCTCGCGTAATCGCGGTTGGCGATCGCATGGTACGCGGCGCGGCGCGCGATCGGGTCTGCCACCAGCCGGTAGTGCTTCCACTGCTCGTGCGCGTCGACGCAGACGTACCGCGGCGTCGGCGACTTGCGAATGAGCGCCGCGAGCGACTGAGCAAACTCGACCTGCTCGCTAATCGCTTCCTTTAGCTCGCGGTTCTCGACGAGGACATGCGCACGCTGGACCCGCTCCTGCTTTGCGAGCTTCTCCCACTTGCTCGGTGGTTGAAGGATGTCGCGCAGCTCGTTGTCTCGCGTGAGCTGCTCCAGCTCGGCCTGCAGCTCGTCGACCTTGCGCTTCAAGAAGACGAGCTCGTCGCGCTGTCGCTGCCGATGGCGCTGCAGCGCGAGCCGCTGGCGTTCGCGGGACGATGCGCCCAACGCCTTGTTTTCGGCGGCGAAGACGGAGCCGTCGATGGACGCGAGGTCGCAGTCGGCGAGGATGTCGGCGCCAAAGAGACCGCCGTCTTGCCAGCCTTCGTCGCCCATCTCCACTGTGTCGGGCGAGTTGCACTTGCCAGATCCTGTGTGCTCTGAAAACCTCCAAGAACAAATAGCCACCCAAATGTGATCGAGCAGCACCGATGCATATCCGATACCAGAGGGTTTCCAGACGATCTGGCACGTGAAGACGCAACCCATTGCACCCGCGGGCGACCGACGCGAGGTAATATCGTTTTGTAATAGATATGGACATGAAAGGAATGATGCAAACGAGGTAGAACGACCGAGCCAACCGCAGCATCGACCAAGGTGTACGTACATGGAGCTGGATGGTGCTGCATCATGAGTCATGAACGTCAAGCCATCCGGCGGCTTGAATTTCAGAGCAGCTTGTCGACGCATTTACCAAGGCTGTCAACACCAGTAAGCGTACAATGCTTTGTACCAGGCAGCACCAGGTAGTATATTCTTGATCGGCGGCGAGAGTTGGCGCTCCAACTTCTCATTTTGGCGATAAGATTTAGTACTTGGACTAGCCCTATGTCAACAACGGCATTCCACCGGCTACATGCACGAGGACATGGTGTAGCATGGGCCTTCCCATGGCATCGCGCGATGAGAGAGCACCCGCTGGCAGCGATGTTGCGTTCAAAGATTGCATTGCGTTTGTCAAATCTGCAAGCGCACGCACTGTCACCCGCAACCAAGTGGATTCGCCAAGAAGGAGCACCAGTTTTTCTTGGTCCCCACCAACGGCTCCGTCTTGTCCAGATGCAATAGCTCGCTTCTGGATGAGCTCTTCTTGCTCAAAGAACCTTTCTTACCGTGGATGCCAACGAGACAGACTGTGAATGGGCTTCATAGAGTGTTAGAAGGTGGTACGGTAGGGCCAGCATCACCCGGACGGCGGCGCGGACGACGCGAGTATGATGCCTGCGATCTGGTCGCGAATCGCGCGCTCGTAGCTTTTGGTGATCTTTTGGAAGAGCAGCATGAGATGCATCGTCACCGGACCCTCGGCATCTTTGAACGACGAGAGGGGCGGGTGCACTTTCTGACAGTACTTGAGCGTGACGGCGCCCGTCGCAGGGTCCTCGATAAGCTGCGCCCACGCGACCTCGTCCATGACCGCGAGCTCGGGGTCGAGCGGGAACACGTCGTCAATCGCGATGCTCCGCGCTACGTACGAGACGCAGTGCGGGCGGTGATACCGCTTCACCAAGAGCCGGCGCTGGGCCTTGATCGGTCGGTGCAGCGATGAAAAGTACGACACGTCGGCGTCAATGTCGGCCAAATGCACGTACTCGCCGAGCACAGGCTTCAAGCGCGACGCGCCGCGGATGACGTCCCAGCCCGCCTGCACGGCCACGTCAAACGCGCAGTCCAAGTACACGAGCGCGATCGTGTCAACGATGAGCGCATCGCCTTCGAAACGCGCTTCGTTTTTCTGGAACTCGCTCGTCGGGTTGGTCAAGCCGGCCAGTGCGTACGCAGCGTCCAGCTTGGCGATCTCGCTGTCGGTGATCGCGTGGTACGCCGCCATGCGCGCGCGCGGCTCCATCGGTAGCCTTAACGTGCGCTCCGTGGTTGTGTACGAGCTCGGGTACAGTGACCGCGGTCGCTTGGACACGATCTGCACGAGCGAGTGCGCAAAGTCCACTTGCTGGTTCAGCGACGCGCGGAGCTCGTCGTTCTGGTCCATGGCGTCTTGGCGCCGCTTGCGCTCCGCTTTGGCGAGGAGCTCCCACTTGGCAGGCTCTTCGGCCACCGCGGCGCGCTTCGCGTGTAGCAGCTCAAGCTTCTCTTTGAGCTCCGACACCTTGTCGTTCAAGAACGCAAGCTCGGTGCGCGTGCGCTGGCTGTGGCGATGGAAGGCCTCGCGCTGCTTGCGCTTCTGTTCTGACCGAGGCGATAGCGGCGGCTCCGCTGTCGAGGCCTCGAGGGCGGCAACATCGAGGCCATCCAGCGCGGCCTGGACCTCGTCTTCCCACGTCGGGCGCAGCATCGTTTCCAGTGGAATAGATCCCTTTGAAAAATAATATTCTTGCGTGAGTTACAGGGTATGGATCTGTCACGTGCTACGTTGCACCCACTAGAGAGGGATTCGTTCAAGCCAGTGGAAGAGACACTGGAATATACTCTGTTTCCGTTTCATGCGAAACATCCTTCGACCACAAGCTGCAACGACAGTGGCTCTTTGGCTTGGACCATGCCTGTTCACTGTCAGCCAAGAGCCGGTACAGCCAGCCTATGTACATCGCAGTAAGGGAATCCAGTAAGGGAATGATCTCCTTGATGAGAGCCTGCTTGCCATCGTTGCTGCTGGCTCCGAGACCGCAACTAGAATCCATCACCACCACCACGATGACATCACAAGAGAAGCGACGTAGGATGGACGACGACATGTATTAGATAGGCGGTAGTAGGGCGTTGTGACGCAAAAGCGGCGCCTTACAACTCGGTGTACGTGCCGAGACTCAGTTTCTGCACTTGGGCGTGGATCTCTTCTTCGAATTTGAACATGCCCTTGGCGTAGAGCTCCATGAGGTACTGGCACGCGAGCTTGGACTCTTCGTCTTGGCTCTTGGTCACAACAAGCGACGGCTTGGCCTTCTGAAAGTACTTGAGCTCCGTGAGCCCCTGCGCGTCCATCTCGACCGACATCCACGCAATCTCGTTCGCGATCGCATAGTCGGGCAAGAGCGGGTACAACTCGTCGTCGTAAATCGACCGGTGGACAATCACACACCGCGTCGGGTTGGTTTCGAAGTACCGCTTGGCGATGACGCGCCGCTGGATGTTGCCGACCGGCGACTCCCGCTTCCCCGTCACGTATGTCATGGACGCGTCAAGCTCGAGCATCATCTTGTACACGCCTTGGAGGGCCATGACCTCGGCAGCGCCGCGCGCAACCTCCCACACGGCGTCGGCGACGACGTTGAAGAGGACGGGAAACTTGCACCGGATGATCGTCTGCACCTCGAGGCAGCCGTCGTGCACGATCGGCACGTGGCGCCGACCCTCCCATGACGTCTCCATCAAGCCTGCTTCGATGAACGCGCTGTTAAGCTTGGCGTACTCGCGGTCGACGATCGCGTGGTAGGCTGCGTCACGCGTGACGGGGTCGGCCACGAGCTTGAGGAGCTTCCACTGGTCGGTTGCGTCGGCGTGGTTGATGGCGAGGCGCGGCTTCTTCTGCACAATGTTGACAAGGCACTCGGCGAACTGGACCTGCTCTTCGAGGGCTTCTTTGAGCCGCGTGTTCTCGAGCAGCGCCTCTTGTTCGCGCCGGCGCTCGTTCTTGGCGAGCTTTTCCCACTTGGACGGCGGATGCAAAATGTCCTGAAGCGCTTTCGCCTGCGTCATGCTCTGCAGATTCAGTTGGAGCTCTTCGACCTTGGACTTGAGGTAGTTGAGCTCGTTGCGCTGTTTTTGCCGGTGACGCTGGACGGCGAGGACTTGCTTGGACGGTTGCTTCTTCTTTGGCGCGGTCTCAGTCTCGGAGCTACTCGAGGACGCGACACCGGGCGGAAGGAAGATGTCGTCGAGCATGTTGTACTCGTCAAAGGTCAGCGGCGCCGGCAGCGCCATGCTGCTGCTGCCTGCTTGCGGCCGGGCCATCGTCGGAAGGATGAAGCAATCCGAGTTCTTACTCTTGGCGCCTGGAGCATCGTAAACCTCTTACAATGAATTCAAAAGGTCATTATCCGATATCAGAGGATCTAATTTTATCATCTTGCATTACAAAGACCAAGGTCAAGAAAAAACATGCCGAAAAAAAGAAGATGATGCATCGCGGCGGCAAAGTCAACCTGCCCAGATGGTGCGAACGAACGGCCGCCAAGATCGTCAAGCGCTCTCTCAATCACGTGAGAAGGTGACGCTCAGCCTCGCTAGATACATACTGACGTACCATGTAGCGCACGTACGTGGCGGTACGCCTCTTGAAAGAAGCTGTGGTAAGCAGGCGGTCGAGCTGCGGGAATGAATCGGCCCATCGGTGCTGCGGAGTGCAGGTTGAAGTTGCCTCGGACGTCGAATTGTGCAAGGTAGAAGCAGTTGTGTCTGCTGCCACCGACATGGATTTCGCGTGGGTCGGACGCAGACATACAAGCACCGAGAGGCTTTAGATCCTGTACTGGGCTTGTAGCGTTCCTGCACTCGTACAGTCTCCAGCAGAAGCGCGATGTGGGCATAAACAAGGCTGTGCACGTCATGCAAAGCCGAGGATGACGTCAAAGGATACTACATTGCTCGTTTCGCATGAGCGTGCTCTGGTTCGATTCTGGTTCATTTTCTGGTTCATGTTCTGGCGTAAAGCGACACCAAATCTGCCTTACCGGTATTGTAGCAAGTTATCAGTGAAAAGGGTGCATCGCTTCTGCTGAGCACAAGACAACCGAACTCCCATCACGGGTAATTGGAGCTATCGGAGATGGCAGCCGAAACGAGCGGCATCGTTTCGACTGGATAGTAGGATTGGCGGCGCTTGGTGTCGCCTCCAAGTGCATTAAAAGTTATTTCCATCGTGATAGCACCAAAGCGCGTGGATTCAAACGGAAGAGGCTTTGTAGATTGGTAGCACTCGAGCAAGAAGGTGGTGTCTCGAGCATCTCGAGCTACGTACCATCTTTTTCAACGTGTTGAGGCTAGGCGACTGCGGCACGAGTTCATCCTCTCTGCTGGTACGGGCGACGATGATCAGCGCACGCAGCTTTCTGCCCCACTCGTACACGTCGCTACTGCTGCATGTCGATGCAGTACTTGTTTGCATTGTTCGTGTAGACCATAAAAGTTCGCAGGAGCTCGTGACAGCTCAATGACACGGCGATAACTGTGCACGGGCGTGAGCGCTTGCCACTGCGCGCTGGGGGCTGTCAATAGGACACACAAGCTCGCAGCCATTTGTGTATGCGCCGCAGCACAACCTCTGCACACAGCTTCAAGTGCTCTTGGCGTGCAGGCTGGAGCGAACAGTTCTCGGCTATGGAGCCGAGGTGGTTCTTCCACCCCAGGCATTCAGCTACCTGCTCGTGCAGCGACGACGGCATGGTCATCGTTACGCAGACCAAGGTGCCAACGCGACAGAATATTCGAAAGGATTCCATTCCAACCCTTCGAACCCTTCAACCTCCAGCGCCTCGCAGTAGCCAACTCCTTCCTGCCGTACATTGTACACGGCAAAGAAGACAAGAGACACGTCATGTCTCTTGTAGGCAGCAACGACAAAGGTGCTTCTCATGGGCTTCTTACTGACCACCTACCTCTACGTGCTCTGGAGAGGAAGGTTGCGCTGGTAGTAGAAGTAGCTCAGCTCGATGCATCTCGTCGCGATAGGTACCACAAGCACTCGCTGACGATGATGACATCAACGTGCTACAGACAAAGACACTTGATGACTTGTAAACGTATCTCGTCAGCCATAGGCGGCACTGGCTGCTGACTTTTTCTCGGCAAACGCCGCTCGCTGGTGCGCGGTAAACTGCTTGTCGGCTTCGAGGAGGAACATGCGCAGCTCGTTCCGCGACGCACCGTGCAGATCTTGCATGTACGTTCGAATCTCGTCTGGCGAGCAGTCGTGCCCGGACGTGAATGGCTGGAGCTTGGTGAAGACCTTGAAGAGGAAGCCAGACTCGCATGGCTCGAGGAGCATCCAGCCGACTTCGCGCGCGACGTCCCTGCCGTCTTCAAAAGGAAAGAGCTCGTCGTCTTCGACGCTTCGCCACACGAGGACGAACCGGTTTGCCTCCATGTACCGCTTGACGATGACGTTGCGAACGCTGGAGCCCAGCGTGTAGTGGCGCTTGGTCGTAATGTATGTTATCGTGTCGTCAACCTTGGTGAGCACCTCGCGGTACCCGGTCGGCGACGCAACGATAACGTTTCCGCTCATAATGTCCCAGATGACACGGGTCATGATCTCAAAGTCCATGGGCGTGTCGAAGCGACGAGGTAGCCGGACGCAGACGCGGGCTTGGATCTCGAGCGTTTGGTGGAAGACGCGCGTCTCGAACGAGTGGGGCACGGCTCGCGACTCGACGAGGCCCGCCTCCAAGAAGGCGCTGCGTAAATGGTGGCGCTCGCGGTCTGCCATCGCGTGGTAGCCCGAGTAGCGCAGGAGCGGGTCCGCGCCGAGGCGCAAATGCTTCCACTGGTCGTTCGGGTCCATCGCCACGACGAGCGGGCGCGGTGTCTTCCCGATGAGCAGCGCGAGCGCCTGTGCGTGCTCGGTATACTCTTTCACGGCGACCTTGAGCCGACGGTTGTCGGTCCTGCTTTCGCAGAGGCGCTTGCGCTCCGCCTTGGCGAGGCGCGCCCACTCGCTCGTCGCGGGGTGGGCTGCGTCCGCGAGCTCGCGGGCGGTGGCGAGCGCTCGCAGCTGGCCCCGGAGCTCGGTCACTTGGCGCTGGAGCGACGCGGCCTCGGCGTGCTGCCGGTCCATGTAGCGCTGGTACGGCGACCGCTTGGGCGCTGCGAGCTGCGTCGACACGTCGTCGTCCGTCTCGGGCGTCGACAGAAGCGCGTCCATTCGTGCACAATACTTTAAAGCGCGTTACGTAAAACACAGAAGAAGAAGAAGCGTTGCAATAGGCGCCAGTGGGAAAGCTACTTGGTCGTGCTGACACGTTGCAGGTGCCATCTTGATGATGACCTCGCAGCCTCGTTTGCGTGAATGCGTTTCTTGATGGTCGTACATACCTTGCTGGACTCTGACGAGCTTCTCCCGACCGTGCACGCACACGATACAGCTGGGGCATGGTACGAGCACCCTGCTGCGAGCCGGCTAATCCACTGCAAGCTACGGCATGTTTTCCGATGGATTGTGGTAATGCAGCCTGTTGCTTCTCGCCGAGACACCACATAAGTGTATCGGTTGGCACATCGCACTCGGTGGCGCGTCGTTGCTGCTCCAGCTCGCGGCACCATGGTGCGGGGACACGCAACTCCGTGCCTCCCACCACTGGCCACAATGAGTTCAAGTCACTTCGACACGTGCGAGGCGTACGCTGGGTCCATGTACTAAGCTTACTGGATCGAATGATCGGTTTCGCTGAGCGTGGTCCTCGGTCATGACCTTCTAACCCACATCACGCGTAGTAAAACAAAGGTTTGTTCTCGTGTTGACGTGAAGCCAAAGGGTTGCGACCGACGCGAGCGAGCACTCATTTTGGCCAAGCGATACGGGCAGTTGTAGACGTTGCGTCTCGCTGAAACCACCACAAGATTGCTTCGTACAGACCCATATCATACTACTCGGTAGTAGCATATCTCTGCGGCCGTCGTCAGTTCCAGCGATCCGTTGGGTTGCAACTGAGGAGGTCCTTCGGCGGAGCAGCACCGGCAAAATTTGATGCTCCAGTCGGTAGTATCGAATTACCACTGCTGCGCTTCGGTGCATGCCCAGTCGCCAGTCGCCGGCGCTCGTGCCCGCCATGCCTATGTCGTGGACCACCACCTCGGTGTCGCATCTCTTCACGCCCGAAGAGCAAGACATCTTGACGACGCTCGTCGAGACTCGTCCTCGCTCGGCGTATCAGCGCTACATGGACCGCCAGCAGGCTCAAGCTGACGCGCTCCGCGTCGAAATACGCCACCTCGAAGAGCCTCTTCACACGCTGCAAGCGGCGCAGCAGATCCAGGATCCTGCGCCGTGTGAGTACTCGCAGCTCGCACGGAACGAGCGCCGGCGCATGCTCAGCGCGATTTTCGAGAACCGACGACTGCGGGCCGCGGTGCAAGAGCAAGCCGACTTTGCCACGAGCCTCTCAAAGCTCCTACACAGAGAGCTACCCACGCCCTTTGCGCGGTGATATACTAGTACTAGTACACTGTTTGTAAAGACTCGAGTGCATTTGTTTCGCGCGAGTTGCTTGGCAGAGCAGCATTGCATTGCTCTACTTCCATTATGGCACTTGTGGCCCTGAAGCATGCCAAGCGCGCAAAGGCATCTATCTAATCGCAAGTCTGACGGTGGGTGGAGGTGCTCCGTGGACGCAATCCCTTCGATGCTATCAGAAGCCGCCAATCCATGGTTGTTATGACGTCGTTGTTGGCGTGCATAACCGTCTCCGACGCACCCATTAGATTAGTCAAACACCATCTCGCCGCTACTACACTGTAGGTCGCACAACTGGCGTCTCGATGGCGCCAGAGGTTCACTGAATACGACTCCTTAACGCAACGCGATCTTGGACCTCGTGCTTAATGACCTCGGTCGCGTCGCTAAACGTGCCGTGGATATCGACGAGGTACTCGCTAATGAGGCGCGGCGACATTTCGCCGTCGTTTGCCCGGAACGGCTGTGTCTTGTGAAAGTACTTGAGCAAAATTGCATTCGGAGTCGGCTCGATTGTGCACCACATGACCTCCTTCGAGACGTCGCAGTCGGTCGTGATCGGATACAGCTCGTCGCCTTCGATGCTGCGCCCGACGACGACGCTCCGGGTCGTCTCCTTGTAGAGCTTGTAGATCATCCGGCGCTGGGTCGTCCCGAGTCGGTACGGTTTAGTGTTCATCGAGTACGACACGCTGTCGTCGACTTGGTCGAGGAGCACACGCGTCTTGCTGCGTGTTGGAATCGTGACCGCACCCCGGAGCACGTCCCATAGCGTCGCAGAGACGAGCGCGAGATGCGCGCTCACGTCGGCGGCGCCAGGCAGCGGCAGCGCCACGGCGTACTTGGATTGGATTTCGAGCGTGTGGTTGTGCAAACGGGGCTCGTGGCTCGGCGCTTGCGCCGCCGACTCGATGAGCCCGGCCTCGATGAACGCGCTGTTGAGGAGCTTGTACTCACGGTCGACGATCGCATGGAAGGCGTCTCGTCGCGCGCTCGGCTCGCGCACCAAGTGCAGCTCGCGCCACTGGTCGCGGGGGTCGGTCGGGAAGAGACAGAGCCGCGGCTTCTTCCGGAGGAGCGAGGCGAGCGACTCGGCAAAGTGGACTTGCTCCTGCACTGCGGCCTTCAAGCGCTCGTTTTCGGCGAGTGCATCGTGCTGTCGCTTGCGCTCGTTTTGTGCAAGCTGCTTCCACTGGCCCGGCGGGCGCACGGCCTCTTCGACTTCCTTGTCCAGCATGAGCACCTCGAGCACGCTGTGGAGCTCGGTGATCTTGTCTCTGAGGTACGCCAGCTCCTCTTGCTGCCGGCGCACGTGACGAGTCGAAGCAGGTACCTTGGCGTCACTGCTGTTGCTGGACGGCGGCGTGGCGGCCAAGAGCGTGTCCCGCGACTCCATCTTGCTCGCCGCCGGAATTCTGAGCGAACCTCTAATACTTGATACTGCATCATCGATTGCAGTGGTGGCCTGACATGCGAATCAGCCTTTTCGCCACCTCATCAAGTGCTCGTAGTCTGATGCGTAGACCACAACAGCGCCTAGCCTCCAAGAAGCAAGGGTGTGACTCACCATGCGTTTCCTGCATGTGATGATGACCCAGGCGACGCGCGATGCACGATGCAGCAGGTTATGTTGGGGTCGGCTCGCTGGTGCCTTGCGCTGTCGTTGTGGTAGGTTCCGATACAAGACGTTGCAGCGAGAGCGAATATCTATCCGCGCTGGGCCCGCTGCCTGTCGAGTACATCTTGAGAGCTGGGCCTTGTGCTTGGCCATCCACCTCGGAGAGCCCTAACAACGTACCATCAATAGGCACCCCAGAGCCTCTGGACCAGCGGGTGCACTGGTCCGTATACTGTGAGATTTGCAAGACTAACTCTGCAAGCTCGGGCTCGCCTCGATCAACAGCGCAGCACCCTTAAAGCTGTTTGCACGCGGGCTTGTCGTCCTCGCCGCTCCGAGTGCCACGTATGTACTGTAGTTATCATGGTCAGGCAAATATAAGGTTAAAGAGGTTTGTGAGCACTGGCCAATGGCGTCGCTTGTGTCATAGAATAGCCGAGACGATGGAAGCCCTCGAAGCGTGCGAAGCGTACAAGGCCAAGGCCCGCGCGTGCTACGGCAGCTGGTTCGACGGCCTTCTCAAGGGTAACTTTGTCCAGTCCGACTGCGACCAAGAGACGGATGACTACAAGCAGTGCATCCTCGTACGTCGTCTCCTGCATGGCACGGTCTGAATCTGGCACAGGAAAATATGGAGAAGATGAAGAAGGACGCCGCCGCCAAGGCAAAGACGCAGAGCGATGGCAAGCCGTCGGCGTAGACGACGCTCAACACACGCAGCACAATTCAACTCTAGTAGACGCTTTGATCACATTTATACGGTCCAGGGCTCGCACTGCATGCCCATGAGCTTGGTGATTTGCGTCTTGATCGCATCCTCGAGCGACCGTGTGCCTTCGGTGTACGCGTTCATCAGATAGTCGGGGACAACACCACCTGCAACGAGCTCACCGGGGCGCAGCCACGCCTTCTGGACGAAGCGGCCAAGCGCACAGCCGCTCTCGTCGACGTCAAAGGCGAGCCACGAAACTTCGTTGCACGTGACATAGGCCGGGTCCAGCGGCAGCAATTCGTCTTCCGTGACGCTGCGGCACACAAAGACGCAGCGGGATGGCGACTCCATGTACTTTTTTACGACCGTGCGCGACTGCGAGTTGCCGAGCTCATGGAGGCAGTACGAGTTGGTGTAGGCTGTCGAGGCATCAATGTGCTCCAAAATAGTGTAGTGGCCTGGGAACGCAGAGACCTGGACGGCGCCGCGAAGGACGTCCCATGTCGCCTCGGCCACGATCGAAAGCGGCACCGCGAACCGCCCAATCACGATTTCTTCGACCTCAATGTCGCCGTTGTCGAGGAGCTGGGGCATCGCGCGCCGACGGTCGCCATGAGCAAAGTCGATAATGCCGACCTCGATGAAGACGCTGTCCATCTTGGCGTACTCGTGGTCGACGATAGCGTGGTACGCCGCGTGACGCGCACGGGGTTCGGCCACGAGCTTGAGGAGCTTCCACTGCTGATCCTGGGCCGCGTCGTCGAGGAGAGGTTGACGCTTGAGGATCTCGACAAGACACTCGGCAAAGTGGACCTGCTCTTCAATCGCGGTTTTCAAGCGCTTGTTCTCGTGCAGCACGTCGGCCTGCCGCTTGCGCTCGTCCTTCGCCAGCTTCTTCCACTTGCTATCGGGCTCGGGCGGGAACATGGCTTGCGTGAGCGTGAGTTGCGTGAGCTGGCACTGTAGCTCGTCGACCTTGCGCTTCAAGTAGACAAGCTCGTCCTGCTGCTTCTTGCGGTGGCGCTGCGTGCGCTGCGACGCCAGCTTGGAGGCGTGGCGCCGCTTCGCCTCAGGGCTCGGCGACGACGACAACGATGACGTGGGTCGAATGACCTCGAGGATCTCGAACTCTTCGGCCGTGAACTGCGGCCCCAGCCACGCGCTGCTGTTCATGTTGATGGTGTGACTTTGACGAATGCGCCATCAATCTGCGCCGCCATCAGTGAATCAATAAGAAAACCCCCAGAACTTTATGCTCGGTGACGTACCGTCTGTCGGAATGATGGTATCACAATGGGTTGGGATTTCATTGATTGTGACCACGGTCTGCGTTAGGTCATCCCTGTGCACAGAGCAATTGTGGTCTCCTGCTTCATGCCAAACGCATGCGCTTGGAGTAGGCTATCCCATGCCACAGAGCCACCTGGCCAATACAAACGCGTGCTTTGATTGGCTACTTTGAACCAGCATGACGTGGCAAGCCAGTGGCGCGGCAGTTTGTGGGCGATTGTTTCGGAAACCGTTATCAATGAGATACGAAAGCATCGAGAAGCCTGTCATGAGTCACTACGAGTCTTAGGCTGCCATCTTCTTAATTCAACTGTGGGTCGCTCGTCGCCGTGTGGAGCACCGTTTCATGGCACCGTGCGAAAGCAAGGACTGACATAGGGTAAACGGGCCAGAAGTGGGTCCAAACACTGCGCAAACGGACCTGTGGTATTGGGTACTGCGAACAAACCTCAAGAACGACTGAGGAAGCAACTTTTTACACCGTCCATGGTTGGCAGCAGCCGCCCATGAGCTTTTCAATCCGAGTTTTGATCGCATTCTCAAACGTCTTGGTGCTCTCTGTGAAGGCGTCCATCAAATAGTCAGGCACAACGCCGCCTGCACCGAGCTCACCCGGACGCAGTCGAGCTTTCTGGACAAAGCGCCCGAGAGCGACGCCGGCCTCGTCCATATCCAAGGAGAGCCACATGACTTCGTCGCAAACGTCGTACGCAGGGTCGAGGGGCTTGGCGTCGTCTTCCATGACACTTCGGCAGACAATGACGCAGCGTGACGGCGACTCCATGTATTTTTTGACAATGGCCCGCGACTGCGAGTTGCCGAGCTCGTGGAGACAGAGCGCGTTGATGTATGACGTCGAGGCGTCGACATCTTCGACGATCGTGTAGTGGCCTGGAAAAGCCTGGAGCTCAACTGCACCGCGAAGCACGTCCCAGGCCGCCTCGGCCACGATGAAGAGCGGCACCGCAAAGCGGCCGTAGACAATCTCCTGCACTTCAATGTCGCCGTTGCTGAGCATGACTGGCATGGCGCGCCGGCGATCCCCGGCGCCGACGTCGACGATACCAGCCTCGATGAAGACACTATCGATCTTGGCGTACTCGCGGTCGGCGATGGCGTGGATCGCTTCGAGGCGCGCAGTGGGCTCGGCCACGAGCTTCAGAAGCTTCCACTGGTCCCGGGTTTCTTCATTTGCGAGCGTCAGACGCGGCCGCTTCTTGATCATCTCGACGAGGCACTCAGCAAACTGAACCTGCTCTTCGACGGCCGCTTTGAGGCGGCTGTTCTCACTCGACACGTCTTGCTGGCGCTTGCGCTCGTCCCTGGCCAGCTTCTCCCACTTGCTCGCTGGCTCGGCAGAAAGCGCCTTCTGTGATACGGTAAGCTGCTTGAGTTGGGCTTGCAGCTCGTCGACCTTGCGCTTCAAGTACATGAGCTCGTCCTGCTGCTTCTTGCGGTGGCGCTGTGTGCGTTGCGTGGCGAGCTTGGCGGCGTGGCGCCGCTTGCGCTGCTGCTCGTCCGACGACTCGGAGCTCGGGGACGACGCCGATGGGCAGATGACGTCGAGGATCTCGCACTCCTCCATCGTGAGCTCAAGGCCCGACCACGCGCTGCTGTTGTCCATGCCGATGCGTCCAATGGAGTGCAGTCTGATGAACATGCTACGAACCTCTATAATTGGATACTTTTCTGCGTTTACCTGTATAAACGAATAAACCGTGTTTCCCGAGCCAAAGCGCATTGTCGGAATCGCACAAAATGCACGTTCCAAATGACCATAATAGTCAAAATTTCGGAAAAGTAGGTCGAAACACTATAAACCAGACAACGCGCAATGCCGGTCTATGGGTCTTGCAGGGCACGCAACCTGTCGCCGGCGTGTCTCAGCACACCGCTAGAGTGATTGCGCCCACGTGTAGGTCAGCAACATACGGGTACTTGAGTCGCGTTGCCTTCGCCATGAGCTGGGTTTTTCCTGTGGACAACCAAGTTGACACTCACGCAACTCGCGGGCAAAAATGTTAGTAGATCGATTGCTAGTAGATAGTGTAGTTGGACAAGTTGTTGGACGCATTAGGGTCGCGTCTTGGGTGGCAGAGGTTTCGAGAGGAGCCGATAGAGCTGCGACTTGATCGTGTGCTCGAATGTCATGGAGCTTTGCTCGCAGAGCTCCATGAGAAACTGGCAGAGGGCGAGGTGGCTGCGGTCGTTTTGCTCGTCGACAAAGTACGTGGGCTTCATGCGCTGAAAGTACCGCGCCCGGGCGAGGCCCGTTGTCGGATCGCAGTCAAAGGCGACCCACGACACCTCGTTGGCGATCGCGCAGCCGTCAACGAGCGGGTGGAGCTCGTCTTCGTGGATGGAGCGGCTGATGATGACCTGGCGGTGCGCTTCAATGTAGCGCTTGACGATCATGCGTCCTTGGTACCCGCCGTTGGAGTGGTACCACATGGACGAGATGTACACCGTCGACGGGTCGACTTGGTGCAGTTGCTGGTACGAGACGTGGGTGCCTGTCGTCGTCTCGAGCTCGACGGACCCGCGGAGCACCTGCCACGAAGCTTCGGCGAGCAAGTTGAAGTGTACGCCGTAGAGGATGAAGACGGAGACTTGTACTTCGAGGGCGCCGTTTACGAGCTTGGGGACATACGAGTGCGTCTCCTCGTGGAGGTCGATGAGCCCGCCTTCGATCATGACCGTGTCGAGCTTGGCATACTCGCGGTCGACGATCGCATGGAAGGCCGACGCGCGGGCTGTCGGGTCTGCTACAAGCTTGAGCAGCTGCCATTGGTCGTTTGCGTCGACCGAGAGGAGGCCAAGTCGCGGCTTCTTTTCAAGGATCGTGACGAGGTACTCGGCAAACTTGACCTGCTCCTCGATTGCGGCCTTGAGCCGCCGATTCTCCGTCATGACATCGTGCTGTCGCTGCCGTGCGAGTTGTGCTAGCGTCTTCCACTCGCTCTGCGGCGTGTTGCCAGCCTCGAGCTCCTTGACTTGTTGCAGCACGCGGAGATGCTCCGAGAGCTCGTGTACCTTGCGCTTTAGGAACGCGAGCTCGTCCTGGTGCTTCTTGCGATGGCGCTGCGTTCGCTGGGTACCCGGAAGGATGGTCTCGGGCCTCGGGCTCTCGCTGCTGCTGACCGTCGGCGCCGGCGACATGGTGACGTCCGGAACCGAGAGGTCAAAGTCGATGCCACTCAGGAGATCCTGAAGGCGGAGGTCGGCCTCGTCCATCGGCTTGTCTAAGCGTCGACTCGAAACACCTCTCAGAAATGATATTCTGCACCGACCAGCATTCCTGCAGAGTAGAGAATCATTTTGAGATGATCGGATTCATCACCTCGACGGCAGCGGCAGCGTTGACTAGTCTCCTCGTTCCTTCATGAGTCACCCTCTTACGACTCTAGCGGTCGACTCTGCAACCTCAGTTCTCGGCATATAGTATGCCACTGCATCCTTTTTGCTTAGCCAATCAGTTCTAATCCGTTCTAGTTCCAAAACCACTGAGGGAGAGAGCTCCACCATAAGAGCTCGACAGTTGTGCTGGTCATTCGGACGCCAGCGTTCTTTACTGTTAGAGGACATGGTCGGAGGCAATGTAATGCGGGTCGAGGCAGGGGTCAGAGGATCGCAAGGTTCTGGAAGCGATGAGAGCGGAGAGGCTGGTTTCTTTTTGGTTGCACACGGGTTGCAATGGCAATGCTGATAGCGGAACAACCACCTTTGGCCTGCCGAATACCTCCAACCATGAGCCGCAGCACATTCATTCTTAGGCTTCAACGGAGGCTGTTGATATAGTCAATTAGTATAGATTGCATCGACTAGGATCCAACGTCTACTGACTGTGGACCGATGGATGCTCGATGCTCGGTGGTGGTGCTGCTTGTAAAAATAAGTGCTGGATGTGGTAGGGACGGGCTCTTTGAGCCAATCACAGCGCGCCATGTTTGAAACCAGCGGTGGCCGCGTTCTGATTGGCTGCTAAAATACACCGGCAACCGAGCTCCAGCTCCCATTTTGCCGGATGAAAGCCAAGAAAATTCAATTCCTCTCGCGGATGGCGACGTCCGACCAGCCCGCCGAGGCGACGACGATGACCAAGCGCAAAGCCGGCGCCAAGGAGGCCGAGCCAGCTACCGACACTGCGGAGGCCAAGGCGACGGCCAAGCTGCCGGGCAAGATCCAGCAACGCAAGGACCTCGGCACCAAGGCATCGGGCGCGCCCAAGTTGAGCCTCCGCTTCATCTTGATCCCGATCCTCGTCGCATGCGCGGTCGCCTTTTGGAAGGTCAAGTTCCAGGGCGTGAAGCTCAACCCGCGCGTGCTCCTCGATGCGGCCAAGCAGAGTGTCGGCTACTCGGCGCACGAGTACGAAGACCTTTTTGCGCCCGTCGGCAACAAGTACGCAAGCGACATTGTGCACATCCAGACGCGCAAGTTGCTCACGCCTGACGCGACGTGCGGCATCCCGACCGTCGTGACGCCCGAGCCCGTCCATGTGGACGTGGCCTTGGGCCACGCTGCGACCCTACGTGCAACAGGCAACGTCTTCATTGCGCTCAACGGCCGCGACGACGGCGTCCTCGTCCAGTGGCAGCCTAAAGACGGCTGCTTGTACGAGCTCGCCGCGGCCGCCGCCACCGCGCTCGGAAGCGACCCCGACTACTTTCCCAACGGCCTCCGCTTCTACAATAGCATGGGCGAACCGATCACGACCGCGGCCGAGGTCGACGCCGACCGACTCGTGTACGTTCTCGTTGACTTTCAGATCTGGGTTTGGCCCGGTATCAAGGTCGGGTACACGCGCAACATTGACGGCGTCTCGCTCAAGACGATCTCGCTCTCGCCGCTCGTCTTTGACGTCGAGGCCTTCTTTGATGGGAAGGAAGCCGACGCGATCATTGCCGAGGGTATGAACAAGCTCCAGCGGTCGCCCGTCGACAGCAAGGACGCGACGGACGGGTACCACTCGGACCGCACCAGCTACACGGCGTTCTTGGACGACTCGGCGTTCACTCGCGACTTTCGCCGGCGCACGGCCGCGCTCGCGCGGCTTCCGAGCCCGGCGCTCTCGGAGCGTCTCCAGCTCGTGCGCTACGAAGCCGGCCAGTTCTTCCGCAAACACGAAGACTACTTTGACTCGAAGGACTTTCTCGGCAAGAAGAACTTGGCGGTCGCCGACTACAAGACGTGGTGTGAATGGGCCGCGGCCGCGATCGAGAACCTCCCGGCGGATGCGGGCTTGGACCCAGCCTTTCAACGCGACGGGCCCATGTTCCCGAACGCAGAGGACACGATGACGTGGCAGCACAGCGTGCTGCAGGCGTTTTTGGACGACGCGGCCGCCACCGACTTTTTCACCGAGCACGCCGATGTCGAGTGGGGCGAGTGGATCAAAGAGAACGTTGCGAACCGCGCGAACGGCATCGTTGAGATCCTCCTCGAGAGCCGCGGGTACATGCTGCCGCATATCGTTGCGTCATGGGAGAAGCGGGCGGCGCTCCCTGCTCTTCACTACACGTACGACCACGTAGCAGGCGATGATTGGCGAGTGACATGACAACGTAGCGCGCCCAAGCCGCCCGTCAGCGGTGTCTCGCACTACTTTCGCTGGATTCGGTGGACCAAGGAGCGCATTCAAGACCTCGGTGCCGATGCCCCCGCCGACGTCCAGCCCACGGGGGCCAACTACCCGACGTACCGTACGACGTTTGAAAAGAAGGTATCATCGCAGCGCTTTGGGATCATTTCGGCTGATGGAAGTCCTTCGTAGCTCGTCAAGTTTGTGCTGGAGGACCATACACTCGAAGAGTTGGCGGCGATTGTCGGCCTCGAGTGGGCCGAGTGGCTCCAGACCAACCAAGACGCCGAGAACGTCTTGATTGATGCCGCCCGCAACAGCGTCACGTTCTTTGAACTCGCCGTGAACGCATGGACCAAGCGCGCCGGCGATGCCTTCCGCTACACGTACTATAGTCTATGATCAAGGACGATGTCTGAGACGAGCGTAGGATTCCGACGCATTTGCGCCACTTTGAGCCGAATCGGTTCGTGACGCTCTTCTTGTACCTTAACGACGTGGACGAGGGCGGCGAGACGGTGTTTCCGTACTCGAAGGAGCGCCTCGTGACGGGTATCAAGCGCTCGGGCATGGACGAGTGCTCCGAGGGCCTCGCGGTGCCGCCGCTCAAGCTGCACGCGAGTCTCTTTTACGCCCAAACGCCCGACAACCATGTCGACCCCAAGAGCCTTCATGGCGGGTGCCCGCCCGCCCAAGGCGTCAAGTGTACGGCGCCATCGTTCCCTTTTCAATATGCTCACACATGTGATAGTTGGCGCCAATTCGTTTACGTGGAACGCCGATGCGGACGAAGGCTCGCAGGCGTGGGGCTTTGGCGGCTGAGTGTGCCTCGTGTAGATCAATTGCTCAATTCTTTTTCAACACAAAAGAAAGTCGTCCACGTTATCACCAGAAGACAACGTGTCCGAGTTGGCGCGTTACGATTGTTGCATACGAAGGGCATTCTGGCGTTGGTCCCGCGCCTTCTTCTTGGCCGCCATCTCGGCGATCTCGACCTTGCGCTCGAAGTTGGCGACCTCCTGTGCGAGCTCGTACATGAGCGCCTTTTGACCCACGAAGTCGAGAATCTAGTACGGCTGGTCTCGTTGTGGTGGGCGTGTCAGCATGGTACCTGAGGCATCTCGGTGCTCGTCTCGGCCTTGGCGCTCAGCGACGACTTGACGAGTTTCGTGTCGCGCGTGATGTCGTCGCCAACCGTCAGGAGCTCGGTCTTGACCTTGTCGTGGAGCTCGGCGCGGTCGCGGATCTCGGCTTGGAGCCACGCCGACTCGTCAATGAGGTCGTTGAGCTTTTGCTTGAGCGTGTTGAGGAGCTGCACCGTGTTGCCGGTCGTCTGCTTGAGTTTCAGGAGCTCGTCGTTGCGCTCTTCGATCTTGGCGACGTACTGTTTGTTTTCGATCTGGAGCTGGTGAAAGTCAATGTAGTGGAGCGCATCACCCATTTCTTCCTTCTGGCGCAGCTGCGCGTCGATCTTCTGCGCCTGGCTCTTGAGCGTCGCGTTCTTGAGGCGAAGCTTCTCAATGACCGCGTCCTTGGCCCGCAGTTTGTCCTCCATGTAGCGGACCATCTTCTCCGCGATCGTTTTGCCCGTGCGAAAGTTCTCGGCGCCCACGACGATGTCGCGCTTGAACTCGTACGCGTCCATCTTGAGCTCGGCGATGCGAATGTCGGTCTCTTCCAGGACGGCGCGGAGCGTGTCGATGAGCCGCTCCGAGCTGCGCTTGGTCTCTTCGATCTCTTTCTGGGCCTCTTCGAGCTCGGCCGAGCAAATGTCGTTCTTCTGTTCGATCGTTATCGTGGCCTGCGGCCGCTGGCGCCGCTGCCGGTTCTTGGCCTGCTTCTCGGGCTTGTCCTTCTTATCATCGTCCTCGGCTGCATTTGCCGGCTACACAAACATGATTTGCTAACTGAAGGCTCGACGCTGGCGATGGACCTGGGCGTTGCGCTTGAGGAACGAGTCGAAGAGCTCGTTCTCGTGGCTTAAAAGCTCGTTCTGGCGCAAAGCTTCCTCGAGCTATTGTCATAGTTAGTCGGCGGCGCGTTTAGTCGGTGTGTACTCGACCTTGGCCTCGAGCTCTTCAATGTCGTCGTTCGACGCAGAGTCCATACGCTTCAAGCGCCGGCGCGTTGGGCAGTGCCAGTTACACGAAACTACCATTGCGCGTTGATTGGTCAAAATGGTTTCGTGTGTGGCGTTTGATTGGGTAGATCTAAAATATTGAACATGGTGCCGCACCACGACCAGGGGTATATTATGTACCCTGACCACGACAGCGCTACACTGCGTGGTGGATGATTGTCATCCAGCGTGCTCGTGCGATGCACTACATTGCGGCACTCACAGAGTACCTGCTTCGGCACATGTTTCGAACCCTAACCCTAACCTAACCTTCGCGAGCTGCGGAATCGGTTGCTGAATGGAAGGACGCCTTTGTCGTGTAAAGGACAACTTGACGATTTTGCCATCGAGATAGACTAGCTTTCTACATCTCATTTCCAATTCACTGATCGAAGCAAGATGACTCTCTACAGCGCAACGTACCACCAGGACAAGGAGGCCCGTCGCGTCGCGGCTTTGGAAGCCCAACTCCGCATCTCGCACCCGTTCCGCCGGCCCACCACCGCCAAGTCGGTGGCCAAGGCTACGGCCAAGCCAGCTACACGCTCTGCCACTGCCACTGCGGTACGCTCTGCGCCTTGCGCTAGCAACAAGCCGATCGCGCGTTCTGCATCGGATTTGGCACGCGACCACAAGGTCGAGATCGAACGTCTGCAAGCCGAGCACCAAGCTGCTTTGGCTGCCATGACTGAGAAGCTGCATGCTGCCCACGACCACGTGCTCGAGCTTGCGCACCGCGTTCTTCGGCGCGACGACACGATCACGGCGCTTCGTGAAAAGCTCGAGCATCGCGTTGCACGCAAGGAGGCCGAAGTTCAGCACATCAAGATCCACTTGATTGATGCCAACACCGTCATCGCTGAGAACAAAATCGCGATTTCGGAGCTCCACGAGCAACTCATCAAGACCGAGACGGTCCTCGCCGACACGGTTGCTCAAAAGGACAACACGATCGCGCAGCTCTCGGCGCAAGTGACGAGCCTGGAGGCCCGCGCAGCAGCGACCTCCAACGACGCGCTGGACGCCGCCAACGACCACGTGCTGGAGCTCGCACACCGCGTCCTTCGGCGCGACGACACGATCGCTGCCTTGCGGGAGAAGATGGAGTGCCGCCTTGCACGCAAGGAGGCCCAGGTCCAGCACATCAAAATGCACTTGGTCGACGCCCACGCCACCATTGCCAAGAACAAGAGTACGATTACGCAGCTCAGTACGTGGGTCAAGAGCCTCGAGACCCAGATTCACGCAGCCATCGTCTCCAACGACACGCTATTAGCGACTCTAAACCAGCCAACTCGAGTTAACTTGTGGTCGAATGGACTGCCGCACTCGACGGACGACTTGGATTCGCTTGCATCGTCCGAGATGGAGCCACTTGCAGAGCCATCGCCTTCCCATCCCATCAACCGCGTCCGCCAACTCGTCGACACCTCTTCCTCCTCCAACAGCAAGGACGCTGCGACGTGCCATACCCATTGGGTGTTCAGCTAGTACTAGCGAATAAGATCTTATAAGATCTTATATAACACGAAAATCAATCAAATCTCAAGAGAAGAATCGACAAGGTGCGCCTCCAACCTTGCGCACTTGGAGAAGATCGTTCGCCGACTCCAAGTTGGTCCAACACGCTGCGCCCCGAGCCTGCTTCTCAGTTACATGCACGCACATGCTTGTGTGATTCCTGGAATTTTCGTGTACGAATGCTCTCACGCAAGGCCCTTGCTAGACAGTAGAAACATCGACTAGAAAATCAAGTCGGGTTGCTATTCGTTGGTGGCGGCATATCTAATCGCGCTTGACAGCGGGCTTGGGATAGTACGTGGTGCGGAAGAAGGTACCCGCGACGATTGCGAGACCCGAGATCGTGGCGCACGTCACACTGAGAACGCGCCGACGACTATGCGCCCGACGCGCCGACGACTATGCGCCCGACGCGCCGACGACGAGCGCGCGTGCCGAGTTTGTAGTACATCGATCCATCAACTTATATATCAAGACAGTGTTAGTTTCGTGAACACTAGGCGTACTTCTTCAAGCACGCAGCAAGGCTGTCGAAGTCTTGCGGCGTGACGTCGTCAAAGAGAGTCCTTTTTATCAAGCATGTCCTTGGTCTTGGCAATCATCGCTAAGAGGGGCGTCTTGTTGGTCGTGGCGATGCTATCCAGCCGAGTACGCAAACTCGAAGCCGCCCGCGATGAGCCTCCGTCGAGGCCACTCATGTTCGCGACAACCTTGGCCTCGAGTGCCTTGCTCAAATCGTCGAGATTCGTCTTCCACGAGTTGTAGTCTCCCGCACTGCCGCGCTGAGCAGACGGCGCTGAAATGCAGAAGGGGTGCTGGGCAACCAGCTTGATAATGGCCATCGTGGACTTGATTTGACTGCGTTTTGTTCGTTCGGCTTTTGTCGTCGGTTGGCTCTTCCACATCTCCTCCGCGTACTACTTGTACACGAATTGCCCAATGGTCGTGTTGAAGGACGCGTAGTACATCGCCACTGGAGTCGCTTGGTCCCCGGGCGCCACCTCGTCTGGGACAGCTGGCGACGCCACGGGCAAGGCGCTTGTGCCTTGCAAAATGCACAGCAACCGATCGATCTTGGACTCAATTCGATCGACTTTGGTATCGAGTTCGCGGATGGCTGAGGCAGCATCGCACTTCGTGCACTCGTGCTGCTTGAGGTTGACGGCGAATGCCGTCTTGAGGATCGTGCCGGCTTTCTCGAGAAGGGGCATGGATCAGCCCGAGTTCTTTAGCGCTTCGTCCACAGCCCAGCTGAACGCAGACGAGCGCTGCAGGTGGTAGACGTACTCCAGGTGCAAGAGTAGCGCCGCAAAAAGCGTGTTGCACACCTCGTCAGCGACGTTGTAGTGTTCGGACTCCCCCTCAAAGCCGTGGGCGTTGACAAACAAACAAGTTTGAAACTTGGCGAGCAAAGCTTGTTCGTCTTCGGGCAATTCTGCCTTGACCGGAGCCAGCGTCAATGGCGCCACGTCATCATCGGGCTCCCAGCCAGCGAGACGTTTGGCAGTCTTTTGATCGTCCGGAAGTGCAGTTCCTATGATAACAGAAAGCACCAACCACGGTTGCTCCGATCACGGCGGCTCCTGAGACTGCAGCACCGACAACCGCGGCCCCGAAGACCGCTCCTTGACGGCTCGATCATGAAACATGGTAACGAGCGAGCTCCGAATCTGCTTGCACGGCTTGTCGCCGAGCAGCCCGACACAATTTCTTCAAAGAGACACTTGATCTACAACGCAAGTAGTTAGTTTCCCAATCAATACCGACGACGACCAACTCACCTGGGACAAGTAGTTGTCGGCTGTACTCTGCGACAAGACTCCGAGGTGGTTCTTGGCGTGCTTGCTCTTGTAGTTGTAGAGGAAGAGAACCCACTCTTCGAGGATCCCATAGATAAAGTCATGCGCGGGCTCGCCGCTGGTGCTCTCGGCGTCTTTCTTCACCTTGAACGCCCCGAGTAGGCCGTCCCACGTTTGAGCACCCGCCCACGTTGGCCTGCGTTGGGCGAGGAACGCATCGAAAAGCGCAGAGGCGGCCTTGAACTGCCCTACGGCATGCGAGACCAAGTTGTAAGCTTCAAACGCAACACACTCTTTACCTTCCGACCCGGGTGCCTGCGGAAGATTGCTTTTGCGCTTCTGTGGTATAGTGGCTGTCGCTCCCTTCTTAGTGGCCTTGACGGGCGTCTTGGCCTTGACGGGCTTCGGGACATCCTTTGCGGGCTTCCTGGCGGCCGGTGCTTTGAGCGGCGACCCCGTCTGGGCTAGCGCGCTTGTTGCGCAAGGCGGCGCGTTGGAGATGCCGACGACCTCATCACCGTCGCCTGCATCCGACGGGCCGCGGCGCTCGGCGTTTGGCTCCAAGCGCTAGTACCGAAATGATCCAAAGTGCAGTTTCATGAGCAGGTATTCATTTTCCAAGTATCCAGATATGCTGCCAAATTCTGCCACAGGGAATAAGATCTGATAACACGACAATCAAAATCAAAATCAAATCGATTCCGACCCGACGAGATTCATGAACAGACGTCGTACTCTAGACGCGGCGACGCACCGTCATAGCCAAGTTCTTGGGCTTGAGCGTGACACCCGTGAGCTTGGGATGAATGTTGGCCGATGCATGCAGCGAGAATTGGTACTCGGACACCACCGTTGCGAGCACGACTTGCAATTCGGCCAGCGCAAACCGGTTGCCAATGCAGTTCTTGGGGCCTACGCATCGTTAACTTCAATGCTTCAACCACGATCGAAGCGCGCACCAGTGCTAAACGGCGTGAAGAGAAGGTGCTGCTGCGTCCATGCCGCAGTGCCTTGTCAGCCTCGTGCAGCGCCGAGCCCTCGAGGAAGCGTTCTACACACGACCGCAGTCGGATGACCTCACACATGCGAGCTTCTGCAGACGGTAAGAGTACCAGGCAAAAACTCGTTGGGTCGCGTCCAGTACGTCGCGTTGCGGTGGATTACGGCAGTGCTCATCGCGATTTGCGTGCCCTAACCCCAGAGAAATGATGGAATTCCATGGCAACCGAAGACAAAGGTCGTACCGCAGGGCAAAAGACGGGTTTGCCGTCGACCATCGGAATGTAGTCGTCCGTCTCGCAGACGCGCATCGAGAGATTCACGACCGTCGGGTTGATGCGCAACGTCTCGTGGATGACGGCCGTGAGGTACTTGAGCTCTCCAAACGCTTCCCACGACAGATGACCGGTCGCCATGACGCGCCGGCACTCGTCCACGACGCGGGCTTCGACGTCCGGGTGCGTCGCGAGCATCGCAAAGACCCAGCACAACGTGTTGCTCGTCGTCTACTTGGATATCAAACGTGATCTTTACAAAAGATGCAACACCAACCTCGTGGCCAGCAAAGAGAAACGTCATGACGTGCACGCGCGCCTCGTCCGCCGTGATCTTGTGCTCGGGCGAGTCCAGCATGAGGTCAAGGAGGTCGCGCGACGTCGTAGGCGGTGCGCTCAGCTTGGCTGCAATCACATCATGGACGGCTTGGAAGAGCACCTTCTTGGCCGCCTTGCGCTTGCGCAAATCGGCGAGCGGGAGGTTCTCAAAGCCCGGCACATAGGCATTCCCAAAGGCAAAGAAGAGCGTCGGCACCATGTTGAGGTCGTCGAAGGCGGCCATGATGTCGGCACTGTCGTTCTGCAGCGCGTTGAACTCGAGTCCGAACGCCGCGAGGCCAATAATGTCGAACGACAACTTGGTCATGACTACGCAGCGGAACCGTCATTGTGAGATCGACAATAATAGTGTGACGACGCACGGTCAAACATGTCGAGGACGTCGGACGCGTCAGCTTTGGGGGCCATGAGCTCGTTGAACGTCCGCGCGTGCTGGGAAAAGACATCGACAAACGTCTTGAGCTTGGCGTACGCGAAGTGTGGGTTGAGCATCTTGCGCTGGCCGGCGTGCGTCGGGTCTTCGGAGCTGAGGAGGCCAATGCCGCCCGTAAAGGATCGAAGCATCGACCGAGAGATGACATGGCGCGGGTAATTCTTCGCGTTCGAGACGAGCACGTGCTTGAGCGCATCCGGGTCGGCGATCGCGAGCTACTCCAACCCATGAGGGGCTACTCCTTCAGAAGCGGAAGAATGGACGAACGCGCTCCGTGGCCAACACGCGCACGTGGTAGGCGGGGCCATATTGCTCAAGCCACTGGCCCTGGACCCCCGGAAACGGCGTCGCCTCGTCCCATGCAAACTGCGCCAGCTCTTTGCTATGAAGAGGTGATGAGGGGTGGGTTCAAATGGGATTAGAGGGTACCCGTTGCCGAAAAAGATACTTGTCGGCGGCGGCCCCGGGAGGGCGTTGAGCGGATGCAAGAATGGTGACACGACAAAGAGGTACGTAAAGTACGCACCCAAGGCCACGACGGCCGCGCTCCCCACAAGCAGCACCGGGTGTACACTGGCGAAAATGTCCATTGCAGTCAAAAGCAAAATGAAGCAGTGGCGGCGTCCCTTCCAGATCGACCAGCTGGCGCCGCTTGCATACCCAAGCGATTTGAAATCGCGTTCATGGTGGTCGGTGATGAGGAATTGCATGGGCATCGTCATCGGCGACGTGAACACCCGTGCAATCGACACCCTTGTCCAATCAAAACGCGGAAGAGGCCATCTGTTTCCAAACTGACATCCCATGCAAGCCGCACGTTGAGGCTTTCATGTGTTTGTGATGACGCGATCACGAAATCAGTCGTGGCGTGCATAGACTGGCCACGTCTGCACTACCAACGCTGAAAGCAAGTTTTAGCGTTGGTGCAGCCAAGGATATAAATGTACCGGTGCAGTCCGCGACGCACGACACAGTTCTGCGACCTTTTGCGTTGCTCCGCAGCGAAGAGCAACAAGGGTACCGTACATAAATCATTGAATTTATGTACCCTTGAGAGCAAGCACCATTTCTTGCGAATGCTCACAGAAAACGCGCAATCGCAGACCAAGAGACACTCGATATGGTGGCCGTTCGTGGATACAGGGGTCTTGGTGGATGGAACCGCTGCATCGGATCACGATCGTCAATTGTAGAAGATCATACGGAACGATACTGCGACTGACTCTGCACAGCTCTCGTGCAGTCGGACCAGAGAACGTTGAAGAAAGAAAGAGCCGTGCACAACGACAGCAGCACAAACGACAATGCCAGATGCCGTATTTTTGTAATTTTGAGATGCAAACGCGCTTGAAGCTCTCCTTCTGCCTGTGACCAGGCTTGAAACGGCGAAACGGCCCATGGGCGCGCTCTTGCCGCCGCTGACGGTGCCCGAGAAGAAAGCTCGCGACAAGCAGCGCAAGCGTGACCAGGCTAAGCGCCGAAAGGCCATCGAGCTGGAGGTTGTGCGTGCGGCCGAATCGCGTGCTAAACAAGCCGACGCCTCAACGCGCTGGCACCGCGACGTCAACCGCGAAGAAGGTGCGACGTTCCCCTTGCGTCTATCTTTTTTCATGACAACGTTAGAGCTCCAAATCCGACGCTACGAGCTGGATGCGATCAACCCCCACGATGAGCACCCGGCGAGTGCCGGTACGCTGACCTTTCAAGCACTTTCATGCCATTGGGCATAGGGTACGACCTTGTCCCGCGCCGCTTCACGTCCCTCGCACATGACGTGAGCACGTACTCGCCAGTCTTTTTCGGCTACTCGCTCGCGCGCGGCGGTCGCAACGACGTCTTTGGCGCGCCGCGGGCTACGACGACCACATGAAGCACAAGCCCCACCCCGCGTTTCTCGGTTACGCCATGTCGCGCCACGCGTCCGAGATCATTTCGCCCATCTTCCTCAACATGGACTTTTGCAAGCGCAGGGTCGGCATCGAAGCCATGGAAGACGAGCTCCAGGAGCTACAACAACAAGCCAATATCGACACGCGCCAGGAGCGAGCCGAGTTGCAAGCGCTGCTGGACGCCCGCTTTGACTCGCCTTGTGAGTGCCTCGTGTGCGAGTCGTCCCAGACCCCCGGGTGTCCGGGGTGCTGGGTCCCGTCCTCCGACTTTTTCGATCGCGCCCACCGCCGAAACAACCCCCTCGAGTACCCCGTGCGTTGCATGAAATGTACTTCGCGTCTTATGCTGCAAACTCAGCGCGATGAGCCTGACACGACGACTGACCGATTCGAGTGGGCACACTACTACGAGGCGCCGTCGCCACGCCAAGAGGCCAAGGCGCGCGAGGACGAGTACATGGACGGTCTCCTCTTTGATGTGTGGGCGATCCGCAAGCACCGTGAAAAGTATGACATAACTATTTACACCCAACGCGACCGATCTGGGCGTAGGGTCCAAACGTTCATTTCGCTCGTGATCAAGAGCATTCCTGCGGGCAGCGTACGTTCCCATACGTCTACTCGCACGCAACCGATACGTCGCAGGCTGTCGAGCTGCGCATTAACCCGAAAGAGACCATCCAGTATCTCTACGATCAGTATCGTGCCAACGTCGATGGTGCCGACCGCCAACTCTACCTGCTGTTGCCCACGAGGTAGAGGCTTACGTCTGCGCTCGTTGAACCAGTGGTGTCGTGTCTAGTCAAGGACTCTTTTACCTCGATGCGACGATCCAAGCGGGGTCCGAAGTCGCGCTTGGTGTCACCAACGGCACGCTCGTTCTCGAGGATTTCCAGTTGCGATATAATCGCACCACCAATGGCCCGTACGTGCTCTTGTCTGTCGCGCTCTTGCACCGCGAGACGACGCCTCTCATGCTCGCGCACTATGTCAAGCACAACTTTACGGTGGACAGCGGACCGCTGAATCTGCAGCTGCGGTAGGATGCAGGAAGAAGATAGGCGGGCGAGCGTATCTCGCGTAGGTACTCTGCCAATCAAGTCCCGAAAGACGTCCAGAACGACGCGCTGCAGGCCGCCATGGCCCGCAAATCCACTCTTCTCGTCGCGTCGGCCACAGAAAATCAACTCATGAGCCGTCACTACGAGCAGCAAGCGCTCCAGCTCAGCGTCAAGAATGCATTTCAAGAGCGCGTACCGTGGATTTGAGTCAAAATTGCTTGCAAGAAAGAGCACACGTAGATGGCGAGCGCGATTGAGCTGCATCGAAACAACAAGGCGCGGCCGCGGACGAAGAAGGAAATTCGCGCATGGGCCTACTACTCGTTTGCGATCGCAGAACCCCGGTCAGACGCGCGACTTCAGAAGCTCTGGCAATGCTACCACAAATTCGACGAACTCAAACTTACAAAGCGGGGCAAGCTTCTCGACGTCCGTGCTTGATACTATAGCCTCTTTCGTGCACCTGTCATGGGGAAGGGGTGTAGGCGGCGGCGTCCGACGACGTGTGCGAACTGCTGTCCTTGCATCGGACAGCCACGATACAAACCTTCGACTTGCTCGTCGACAAGGCCCACCGCCCGATGCTGCCACCGGTCGTTGCTATCGGCCCCAAGTTTGGTGTGCCGATTGCGACTCGGTACCGATATATACCGCCGGCATCCCAGTTGCACCACTGCGCGTAGGCTCGGTATCACCGCCAAGGATGACCGCGAGTACGGCTCGGAGCTCGACGTCATCATTCCCGAAGAGAACGACGAGGAGCTTGCGCCGGTTCGTCGCAAGCAGCATTTGACGCTGGACGCGATCCGAGCCGCGCAGCAGCGGCCGTTCAAAGACATGGAGTGGCGGGCGACTGCAAAAGTCGACAAATTCTACTCCGCGTCCGACCTGCTGGTCTACCCGTTTGCGAGCGTGCGCTGGGACTGCTTTGCCAAGGCGTACATGGTTGCTGTCGCCGACGTCGACCGCATGCGGCGCTTGCTGGACGGCTACAACAACTTGGCCAAAATCCTCCAAAACGAAACCATTCTCAAACCCGCGGCCATCGAGTCGTGGCTCCACGACCTCGGTGCGCTCACGATGCAGCTGCCACCGACGGGCGCGCTCCCACAGGCGTGTCGCCGCCTCGAGACCAAGTCGTCGCTCTTGGCAGCGCGCGCCGAGCGGCACCGACGGGCGCTCGAGCAGGCGCAGGACGCGGCGCGGCGGCGAATCACCGACTCGAACGATGCGCTGCCGCCCATGAGTGCCATGGAGCGGCTCAAGTGGGAGTTCAAGAACAAGTATGGGATCTTGAGCCCCAATGTGCGCAACATGAGCCCCGATATGGACAAGATCCGCGCCACGCTCGGGTCGGCGCTCGCCAAGACGGTCGCGGCCACGACGTACGTTGCCCAGCAAGCCAAAGACAACATGGAGATATTAAAGCTATAAGAACGCATAGATCGCAGTTACGGCAGGTGCGACTCGAACGCAGAGTCTTTCTCGAGGAAGGCTTGGAGGAGGGCCGCGGCCGCCGTCGTCGTACAGATGGACTCGATGCTCGTGAGATATGTGTTGAGGTCGTTGCATTTGGCCGACAAGTAGACAGGATCGAGCTTGGCCCAGAGCCGCGTCGGCGGCAGCGGCGGCATTTGCTCGTGCGGGAACAATTCCCGCAGTTCGCGGTGGAGGTGCCGGAACGCGTTGTAGCGTCGGAGGACCGTCGTGACTTTCTCGCTGCTCGAAATGCGAATCTCAAACGCCGCGTACGGGCCTTTCTCGTCCGAGAGAATCACGTACGTCTGGACGCCGAGCCGGTGCTTTGTGTGCAGCTGCGTATCGAGCGAGACGACGGGCGCGCTCTTGTCGGCAATGTCGTCTTGGATCACCATGTGCGCGTTCTCGACGGTCGCCATGTGCGCCCGCCAGAGCTCGTAGACGGCCGAGTCCTTGAGCTTGAAGTCCATCGACGTGCCAGCGGGCGTCACGAGGCGGAAGAGACAGCGCTTCGGGTACCCAAAGACGGTCGACCGACTCAGCGGAAAGTGCGCGAACGACACTAAATTCGGGCAATTCTCGTAGCACGTGAGCGTCGAGGCGTGCAGCACAAACCAGCGTGTCGCAAACCCTTGTCCTTCGTACCACGTCTTGGCCTTCTGCGTGCGCACGCCGAGAAGACTCGTCTTGGTCGCGCCAAAGTAGTCGACGGTCGTCCCCGTCGGGAGATCCATGCCCGCCGTGTCGACAGCGTGCCTAAAAGTCAACTCGTTGCCGACAGTAGCGACACTTCAAAAAAGTACCGAGACGACGTCGCGTGCAGGTGGTCGATCGCGTGTTGCAGTGCGTCGAGCCATTCGTCCCGGAGGTCGGTCGTCGGCGCTTTGAGCACTTGAATCGAGTTGAGTTTGGACGCCGTCGTGCTCAGAAACGACGTCGCGACGTCCTTGAACGAGTGCGACACTTTGGCGTCTTCAGGGACGAGGCGCAGCGTAAAGATGTCGTCGCCAAACTCGACCAAGGTCTTGGGCGTCAGGTGCAGCGTCCAGCGCTTCCGACAGACAACGTGCTCGACCGTCTTCATGACGTACACGCGCTTGTGGTCGAGGAGGAGCGTGCGCGTGTGCCAGTAGCCCGTGGCGCGTTCGCGCACGTGGGCGGTCGTCACGAGCTGGACGGGCGAGTGCGGCGTGATGGGCACAACGTTGCGCGGCTGGAGCGTCGGCAGCGGCTGCTGCGCACTCATGTAGCGGCGCAGCTTTTCGGCCACCTACGCAAAAACCACGTCCATCATCTAAATGTTCACATAAAGAAAGACGCAGCACCGGCCGGCAGATTTGAAGGAGACACAAGAGCACGACGTCCTCGCTGTCCCAGTACGACGAGTGCGACCCTGCCGCGTACGCGAGCTCGATGACGCCTTCGCGCTTGCGCCGGCGCATGACATAGTCGATGCGCGACTGAAACCCACCGGCCGGCGGCGTAATGCGCTCGAGCATCTCCTGCATCTTGGCAAACCCGAGGCCTTTGCACGATTGCGCCTATCATAGTTGTCAATATGACACTATTGTCTTTAATGACAGAATTGGTACGGGGATGAGCTGAACGGGTGGCTTTTCGTGCATGTCGGGATGGATGAGGGGCTCGACGCGGTAAGCGATCGGGTCGATCGGGTGGAAGATGTTGAAGTAGTGCTTGCAGTTGGGCATTTTGATACCGGGCGTAAACTTGCCGTCCGTCAGATCCAAGTCGCCGCGCGAGAGAATCATGACGGGCACTGGCGACCTAGGATCTTATTGCTTAGGGGTGGGGTTGTCGGGTAGGAAACGACGTACCCGGCACCGAAGAAATTCTCAACGTCGAAATCGAGGCCTTTGAACTTGACGCCGTTCTTGGCGACTTGACCCGCGCTGTGTGTGAGAATGTCGTACGTGATGACCGATCCGAGCGAGTGCCCAAAGATCGACACCTTGCCGTTCCAGCCTGTACATATAGTTGAGTGTCGGGTATGAAAAACCATACGCGGGATTTGTGTACCCGGGTGCTCTTGCTTGAAGATTTTGTACTTGGAGTTGAGCTGCTCCGTGACCGAGTCGACAATGATCTGACCGTACTGCGGCGAGAGGTAGTAGAGCAGGTCCATGAACGTCTCCTTGTTGAATTGGCGAATGCTACACCAAGCACGTCCATTTGCATGGATCAAATCGCAACCTACCCGGACGAGCCTTCGGGGCAAATGATATCAAAGACCGCGTCGACGCCCGTGGGTTCGTGCAGCTCTTCGTGCCACTCGATCGACTGCATCTCAAGCGCAATCGGGACCTCCCTAGGACGCATCTTTGAGCTGTTTGTGGTTCAAAGGCCGTACTTAAAGTGGGTCTCTTGCAGAGCGCGGAAGAGGTCTCGGAAGATGTAGTTGTCACCCATCGTGCCCGGCGTCCCGTCCCAGTTCTTGCGCTCGCCCTCCTTGAAATCGCCGTGCTGGCCAATCCCGTGGATGATAAACATGAGGTGGTTCACAGTGCTGAGGTGGACCTACGCCACACCACGTTGTGGGATCCAAGATAATGGGGCGTAGAAAGGCCAGACCTCGGGCGGGAAGTAGTCGTCGGCCTCGGTGCCGCAGGACGACGCCATGGACGTTTTGCGAGGCGGCTTGATGTGCTTCTTGGCTTCGTGTCGCTTTTGCTGGTGCCGCAGATGCAAGCACGCGGCATGGGCGCGGAGGAGGCTCAGTCGCTGCTCGTCGTTGGCCAAGAGCCGTGCAAAGTCCAAAATGAACTCGTCAACCAGTGCGTCCGTCATGATCGTCTCGAGGTACGCGTAAAAGGCGAGCGCCGACTGCCGGTTCGTGCCAAACTCCATCGCCTGCTGCTTGAACTCGGCAAACTTGGCCGCGTCGGCCAGCGCGGCTTCCATGCGACTCACGACAAGCTCGTTCAAGTTGGCGGCCTCGACGCCGTAGACAGGCACGACGTCCGTGACGGCGTCCTCTTCTTCCGTTTCGTCGTCATCGTCGTCGTCCTCCTCGCCTTCGTCGTCCTCTTCGGTCACCTCGTCCGACTCGCTGCTAAGGCTAGACTCGGCGACGGCGTCCGCCGGGTAGATGCCGGTCGTCGGCGACGATGCCACGTCGCTCGGCTCGTCGTCGCTGGGCGAGCACATGTCGTCGCTCTGCAGGCGCACGACGAGACACTGGAGCGCATGCGCCACGGCGAGGCTGCACTCTTCGAGCGCGTCCTTGGTGCTCGCGACGGCGTCGCTGCACAGCTGGACACGGCCGGCATGCGTGGTATCGCTGGCGATGGTCTTGGCGTGGCGACGGCGGCGGCCGCGCTCGATGCCACCTCCTCCATGAGCGCGCGGAAGTCCTCCAGCGCCGGCGTGTCGACGGCCCCGGTCATCGTCGCGCAAAGTGATGACGAAGCCCCCTTTGGACTTGACGTAATCTCGCGTGGCGTCAACATTGCGGGTATTTTATTATATTGTCGTGTCCTCCCTATACACGACAGCCTGACGCAATAAAATTTCTCAAAATAATTTGAGCCGTTTTCCGCCGGCCAATCACATCGTGCCACTCCAGGCGCCTCGGACAAGTTGAAGTTGCGCCGCCGCCGCCGCCGCCGACCGCGCTGCCCCTGCCACGCCATCACAGAGAAGGTAGACGCAGGTCCTGCACAGAGGCGCTAGCAGCCATTGGCCTCAAGTCCGTCTCTCGTTCACATGGCGCACCACGCCCAATCGCCCAATCGCGTGCGTGGTCGCCATACACTTGGGTCCATGGGCTCGCAGTTTTGACCAACGCGAGAATCTCGAAATGACATGGAGCGTTGTCGTTGGGGCCAGCGCGCTGCACCAGGGTGGCGAGATGCACCATCATATCTTATGCACGACGGCAAGCTGGACGACCCATGGTTGCTCGCGTCGCCACTTTTTCTGAACCTTGCACGGTCTCACCAATCCAGTGCATTCTCCGGCGACACATCCGAGCGTGTCGATTGAAACAGGCTCCGAGCGCATCGGTAGAGATATGCCGATAGTGGTCATGGGGCAGGAAGCTGAGGCAGGATGATCACGGGTCATGCCATTAGGTTACTAGGACACTGACAGCTCACGTGCGAGCGATCGGTCCAGCGGTGGCAACAGCAACCACATGCCACACCTGATTTGCGGCTTCCATATTCCTGCAGTGCCAGCATTTTTCGTCTTCTCCAAGGTCAGTAATGATACGGTAGTGTAAAATTTGCTGCCAAGGATGACGACCAGCAGCCTCCACATCATTCGGTACACCAAGCTCTGCGACTGGGCCGCGCTGCGCCGAGCGCTCGAGAAGGCGCTGCCCGAGCACCTCGAGGTCCGCGACGAGTACGGCATGTTGGCGCTACATTGGGCCGCGACCGAGAAGAATATCCCTGTCGGTATGCTCGATGTGCTCCTGGATCTGTACCCGGACAGCGCCAAGGTGCTCTCGACGGCCGGGTACCTTCCGCTGCACTTGGCCATCATGGCGGGCGCGTCCATGGCGCGCGTGCAGCGCTACATCGCCGCGTACCCCCAGGGCATTACGACGGTCGCGCCGTCGGGGCACTCGGCCTTTGAGCTCTGGGAGACCAAGATTCGCCTCGATACGCGCACGCTCAAGCGCGGCGAGGGGCTTCATAGCGCGCAGTCGGCGCTCGTGTGGGGCAAAGCCATGATCAGCGATCTCCTCAAAGTGACGCCGCAGAGCCCGTGCCTGCGGCGGCGGCGCGGTGACCTCCTGTGTCGGGCGGATAGCGCCAGCGCACTGCCGATTGTTCTAGCCGACGACCCGGTCCGCGAGTGGGACTGGGGCGACGTCCAAAAGCGCCTTGCGCTGCACGGCCCAGAGATTGCCCGCGAGCGCGACGACCGTGGGCGACTGCTGCTCCACGGCGCCAGTCGCGCGCCCATCGAGGTCTTTGACTCGATTTTGCGCGCCAACCCGCAGGCCGTGCGGGCCAAGACGCGGTCGGGCTTGTTGCCGCTGCACATGGCGGTGCGTCAGCACGCGTCGCCGCGCCGGCTCCAGCGACTCATTGACGCGTATCCTGCAAGTCTCCACGAAGCGACGTACAACGGCGACACGCCGCTCGATTGGGCCGATCGCGTGCTCTTGGACCCTCTGGCGATGGAAGTGCTGCAAAAAGGCCAGCGCGCGCCACTGTGCAAGCCGCCGGCCGACTAGCTTGGCGCGACGCAGTACGACGTGGCAGGCAGTGTGCTCCACCATGTAGCAACTTTTGTGTATGTTGTATAAATTACATACTAACAACAGTAGTCCTCTTTTACGCGCTGCGACCATGGTTGTGCATCGACAGCGAAGAAATCGAAAGGCGGACATGCCAGAGCACCATTTCTCAGACATTCTTACTCGTTGACTATGGCAATGCCCAAGTACCAACGCGATGCTGGCGACGAAGACGCAAGGGACCTATATCTCTCTTCGTGCAGCGACCCTGCAAGGTGCGAAATTACAGGCGCACGACGTGGACGCCCAAGGCGCCGCGCGCGTACGATCCGCACGGTCGCGCGCGTTACTATGCATCGCGTATCTTGCGTTCGTTCATGTCGACGGCGGTTGACTCTGTCGGTTCGGTGGGACCCGCCATCTTGGCATCGCTGGGCCGAACTGCCTTCAAGTCGCTACCAAGATCTCCACATTGGGGCCGTAGCCAATCAGATGCGTTCATTTGGCGATCGCAATCTTAGCAACCCAGATTTGGACTTGCCATGCACGACGCGATCCGCCTCGCCGAGGCGTCTGACTGGGACGGCCTCCGCCGCTTGGTGGCGAAAGCACCGGCGTCTGCCCAAGCCTGCGACGGCTACGGCATGCTACCCATCCACTGGGCGTCCACCGAGGCAAGCGTACCCCTCGAGCTCCTCGAGACGCTTCTCATGGCCTTTCCGGACGGCGCCTCGACCGTCAACAGCGCCGGGCTGCTTCCGCTGCACATTGCCATTCGCGCGCACGCATCGCCAACGTGGCTCCAAGCCCTTCTCTCCTCGCACCCGGAGAGCATTGGGGTCGAAACGCCGACGGGTGCGACGCCTTTGGCGCTCGCCGAACACGTCGGCGCCGACGAGGCGTGCCTCCAAGTGCTGCGCCGCGCAGCACAAGTCAGTGCTGAGCCGGAAGACGCGCGGTCGACAGTCTCGAGCAGTCGGGGCTCCAACGTTTTACGGACGCCGCCCAAAGCCAAGGGCCTTTTGCGACACCTTTCGTTCGACTACACGACGACAAGCCTTCGGTCCGCGACGCGCCCGACCGTGCGCCGCGTCACGTCCGTGCCCATCATGGGCGGTTGTGCCAACAACAATGCCGACGTGTGCGAAATCCTCGATGACGCGTCCGTTTCTAGCGACGACGATGACGACGTTTTGTTTCGCGGCAACAACTGCGCTGCAGTGCTCCCGATGCTCGACGAGGAGCCGCCCGAGTGGCACCTCCATACTGCGTGCTCCGTGTGCCACGCCGCCTTTAGCATGTTCAAGCACCGGCACCACTGCCGCAATTGCGGCAAGTCCATTTGCCGCAACCACAGCGCCGACAAGAAGGTCCCAACCAAAGGCTTTCAGTCGCCGCAGCGCGTCTGCATCGCATGCTACGGGGCGCTCACGAGCCGGAAGCACTCGTTCACGATGCTCGAGTCGCCCACCGTGACGCCCAAGCGCACGCTGCTCCGCGTCCTGACCGAGCTCACGTCGCCCAAACCCAGCCCGGTGACATCGCCGATCGTAGCCGAGATGTCGACGGACGCCGAGATCCTCACGCTGAAAGCGACAGTGCAGCAGCTGACAAAGCAAGTCGACAACCTTCACATCGCCAACATGGCGCTACAGCAGCAGTTGCTCGAGCAAGAAGAGCTCAAGGCCGAGACGATGCTGCTCATTACGCAGGTCATGACACGCGTGTCCGTGCTCGAGCTGCAGCGCGTCAAGCAGGCCAACGACGACGACTTTGATATTTAGCCATTGCATCATCAACCGAATAACATGGCTGGCTACCTTTCGAGTACGCAGCGGCGCGTCGAGAGGCCATCGTGTTACATCTTACAAGAATCCCTCGCGAAGGCGGCGTCGACCAAGTGGCTTACTCTTCGAGCTTAGGGCGCTCGCCAATCTCTTCCTTGACGTACGTGACCGACGAGTGGTGGCCAGCGTGGCTGTTGCCGCTGCCCGTGACCGCGCCGATGGCGAGGTAGACGCTGAAGATACCGACGGCGATGCCAAGGCCCGGAAGCGGCTTCTTGGTGCAGTTGGAGAGGAACGGGTGCTTCCGCCACGCGTCTTGGTGAGCTAAGACCATCGTCAAGTGCGAACCGCTTGTTGGAGTATTCCGCAACCACTCGCCCAAAGTGACTGGAAACACGCACTTTGCATACAACATACAAAGAATAAGATAATGCACTAGGTGCGATACACTTCAAATAGTCTGTTGCGGTAATAGGTGCCAAATAGTGTTGTGTCGCCCGCCACAACACGACCAGTTTCTAGCCCAGGAAGCTAGCCGACACGCGGGCTTTGTTGGATGGGATGTACGAGTTAAGATCCCGGTGGCGCAGTTGGTGCGATCGTACATTTGCGGACGGCGTCGTTGACGGCAACGGCAATATGGTACTGTATCATCTAACTTTGAACCTGGCCTCCATTGCTCGCTGGACGTTAGCGCAACGCAAAGACGCGTTACGGGCCCTAGGTTTGCTGTAGCTTCAACACAAAGCTGTTGGTTTGGCTCGATCTACTCTGCTGCATATGTGCCATGATGATTTCCCACCGAGAAAGGAACCGTTGACCGTAAATGGTGTTATTGGATCGCACCTTGGCTCGCATTCAGCAAAGTTCGATTATACTAAAAACATTGATGTGATAAATAGTGTGAGCCGATTTGCTATCCGTTTGTGCACGTCAACACTCCGCAAGATGTGGGACCAGCTCACTTGCGCCAAGAAGTCGCTCTGTCGCTGGGCCGGCAACCACAAGACGCTGCTCGTCAGCACGGGCGTCGTCGTCGCCTGCGGCGCGGGGGCCTACTACGGCGTCAAGCGCGTGATCCGCGAGGCTGAGACCATGATGCTCGACTCGCAGCGAGAGCTTGTGGCCCGCCAGCGCCTGCAGATGCACCTTGGCCGGTCCCAAGAAGAGATCAAGGCGGCCTTTCTGCGCTTCGTGCCATCGCTAAAGACGCGTCTCTACAAGCTTCTGGACCTCGAAGGTATCGTCGCCAACCTCAAGGTGCTCGACAAGTCGGAGCGCGAGATGCGCGACTCGATGTGGGAAGATGCCAAGCTTCTCGGTACAATACCTTGCTTCACGACTCGATACACACGCCAGTGCTAGGGTTTGGCCGACTCTTTGCCGGTCTCCACGCCTTTTGCCAGCTGCACCTGCTCGTGCACTGCGAACTGCTCATCCTCGGCCGCGAGACCTTTCACAAGCACAAGACCGAGGTACGACGACGATGGAGTTGGCGATTGCATCCTCTCATGCTACGTAGGGCGAAACGAGCAGCGAGTCCATCGACGTTCATGTGCAGCAGCAGTTTCTCTCGTCGACCCTCGAGTACTTTTTCGAGACGGGGCTGCCCAAGCTCACGGCCGAGATCGAGTCGCGTCTTAGCGAGTACCCGACGCTCCAGACGTACGGCGAGATGACAACCTTCGATGCCTCTCACCACCATATTATCTCGCAGGTGGCGCGTCAAGGAGAAGGCCCAGGTCGAGAAGGCGGACCTCGACCACTTGCTGCGGGAGCTGCATGCCACGTGCCTTCCATGCTCGGCCAGCGACCATGCGCTCTGGCACTCGTTCCTCATCTGTATGCGATATCTGTGTCCTATGGCAGTCTCGTGACGGTGCATGGTAGACCCGGACGATGTGCCGTTGGAGGCTCACCCGGCGGGCGTGCTCCCGCTCTTGAACGAGCTCTGGGACATCCTCGAGAGTCCTTTCTTCAAGGATGCATTGCGCGCGTCCATCGACTGCCTCTTTGAGCTCCTCACCACCGATATTCTCGCGGCGCTGTACCCGCACGAGGCGGGGCCCATCACAGAGATGAGCGCGATCCAGCGGCCGCCGCTTGCCAAGGTCATTCCGCAGCTCAAGGTCGAAGTCGGCCGCCTCTTTGTGGCCACGGCCAAGCAGACGACACTGCTTCAGCACTGGGAGACGCTCTCGGGCCTCGAGACGCTCCAGTGCCTCAGCGAGTCCATTTTTGTGCAGGAGACCGACGATGCGGCGGCACGCCCCGAGTCCTCGTGGTACGGCGAACTATCATTTTATCTTTTTTCTGGTTTCTTCATGCAGGGTGTAGGGGCTGGATCTAAGTGCAATATGATTTGTATCAAATTGATACTTTACTTCATCAAGCTCAGCCGGTACATTTGCGTCTGAAGCTCGACTTGGCTCAAGAGGTCCGCGACCTCATTGCTCGACGTGTGCGCAGAGAGGCGCTTGATCAGTGTGTCCCACGCCGTCGCATTTTTAGACACGAAAGCGGCGAGCGTCTTCTTGAAGAAGCTGGCTTCGACATGGAGGTGCGTGCGCTGCCATTGGGCCTCGTCGCTGGACGCGCAGCTGTTGGCGTCCTCGGCGCGGCCCGCGAGAAAGTGCTGGAGCTGGTCGGCGCACTGAGAAAGGAGACTTTCCACATGGCTCTCGGTCTCCAAAGGGATGCAGTACGCGACGTGACTGCGCCACGTCACGAGGTGGTAGAGCACCGAGAAGACGTACGGGCGCACCTCGGTGCTGCTCTCGGGCACATAGAAGCTCTCTTCGTCGTCGAGGGTCGCACTAAGCAGCGCCACCCGGCTCTCGTGGAAGCGCTTGCCACACTCGAGGATCGTACTCGATAGCGAGAGGCTGCGGACGTCGACCTTGCTCTCCATCATCGCGTTCAAAAAGCCAACAAAGCCGGCGCGACGCGGCACCGCGAGGCAGTTGGCGACGACCACGAGACTCGCCAGCGACGATGGCGCGTCATCCACCAAGACATCCGCGCTCAAGAGGGTACCAAAGAGCGCGAGTAGCGTCTGCCCGTGCGCGACGACGCTCTGCAGCAGCACCATGCAGAACGCATCGTGCGCGGCGTCCGTAGGCGACAGGTTGGTCTCGATCGCTTGCGTCAGCACGGGCTGCAGCGTACGCCACCACTCGGAGAGCTACCACGACACAAGAATCGCTGTCAGGTCGTCCCTACGAGCTCGTATTCGTACCGTGCTGTCGAAAACCGCTGCGGCAGCCTCCAATACGTCGGCACGGTCTGCAGAGTGCATCGTGTCCTGCAGCGACGCTGCTGCGGCCGCCCACGCCGCACCGTGTGTCTCAACAGATGTGCTCCAGCGCGCCTCGGCGGTGTGTGTCGCTGCAGCAAAGAAAGCAAGGACGACATCTAAGCGGACTTGGCCGCAGAACGTGACCTTGAGCACATCGAGTTTGGCGGTGAGGACCGAGTCAGGGCACGGCCGCAGACTGTCGAGGGCCAAGAAGATGGTGTGCAGCGACCCAATCATCTCGGCCGAGACCTGCGTCGTGTAGAGCGTCTGCTCGCGCAAGTGGCGGACGCACGTCGCAAGGACGTCGGCGGCCGACGTGTGCAGGGCCTCTTGCTCGGTTGCGCTCAGCGTCGAGAGGGCCATCGTGTCGCAGAGGACGGGCCAGAGCCCTCGCTCAAAACGTCGCACGAGGCGCCCGCAGTCGGCGATGATCTCGGCGCTCGAGCGGGCGACAACGGCGGCGGGCGCCGATCGCGTCTCCTTGGGCTTGACGCCGCGCGCTTTCGCGTCGATTGGCACCACGGGGCCGCTGAGACTGGTGAGGATGCGTTCCATGTCTGCGAGCTGGGTCTTGACGCAGAGGAGACTGGGCTTGGGCGTGATGCCGAGGGCGTCGACGACGGAAATGGCTTGTTTCTAAGGCGCAATTGACTGACCGCGCCAGAGAGAATGAAGGTTCAGAGCGTACTTGGTCACAGTAGACCGCGTCTGGATCGCCAAGGACGTGGAGAAGCTCGTCGTTGGCAGTCATCGCGGTCTTGGTCGCAGCGTCCAGTACGGGCTTGAGAAGAGCCATGCTGGCTTTTCCAGCATGTCCCTTTAAATGGACGAAGTCTTCGACGAGCTATTACCAGCATGACTCGCGTGAGAATGACAGAGCGTCAGGGAGGTCGTGCCTTGACGTAGTCTTTCTTGGCCAAACTCGCACGCATGCGAGAAGGGATCTCAAAGAACGACCGATACCGCGCGAGGACGGCAAGCGCGTGGCGCGTCTTGCGCTGCTCTTCGCAGCGCTGCAGCATCAACGAGAGCGTCTTGTCTGCGGTCGATTTGAGGCTTCGAAATGCAGTTGTGAGGCGCTCGCTGTCGGACTCGTGCGCTCGAATCTCATCGGAAACCTGCAAGGCTGTGTCGAGGCGCAGCAGGCTAGGGGTATTCTACCTCGCGAATTGCTTCGTGGCAGGAGAGGTATTGGTCAAAATGGGATGCCACGAGAGCTTTGAGCTGTTCTGTCTTGTCGGAAGTCGACCGTTTGAGCGTCTCGAGCTCGGCGACGAGACCCGCGTACTTCGTATCCTACGCACAGTCGTCGCGTGGACGTCAGGACGCAGCGCATACCGCGTGCTTGGCCGCCAAGAAGGCGGTCGCATTGAACTCGACCGAGTTCATATCGAGCTTCGGGTCAATGGTCTCCTTAAGGAAGTCATCGTCGTCGGATGGCAGCATCGGTCGGTCGCTGCGCTCTGGTCAAAGATTTCGATGAAACTGCCAGACCTGCGCTTTGATTGGTCATTTGTCTTTATTTAGACCAATCCCGTGCTCGCAATCTTTGGCCCCCATACATCCTGTCTAGCCTTGGCAATTGCCTCCAAGGCCGGGAGAGCCATCGCACCCCGTCCCTGTCTTGGGCCATGCACGGCGATGTCGTGCCAGCGCAGGAGGGCGCTGTGCATCTTGACACTTCCAGCTTTCTCGACGGTGATTGGCTGCTGTCGCCATGTCCTGCGCGCTGATTGGCGCTTTTGCATGTTTTTAACCAATCGTGTGCCACAAAGGGCTTCACAAGAAATTTCCATGGAGGCATACAAAAGCCAAGTCGTCTCGAGATTGTGGCAGCCACTTGTTTGGTCAATCCATTGGCGAATTACGGCAACGATGGACCACGAGAAGCTCGCCGCGGAGAAGCAACTGCTCGCGTACCTGCATGCGCACACGACTGTCGCGGATACCTACCCGTACGCGCTGTCGCATGGCCTCGACCACGCCCTTGTCGTCGGCGTCGTTAAGAGTCTGCTCGTCGACGCCTTTGTGACGGCGTCGGAAGTCTCGACTTCGTTCTACGTGCTGAGCGAGGAGGCGCTTGGCATCATGCAGAACGGGTCGCCCGAGTTCCAGGTCTTCAGCGCCATTGCTGCCGATGGTATTAGCAAGGCCGACCTCGAAGCCATTGTTGGCGCGGCCACCTTCAAGGTCGGCCAGGGCGCCTGCATGAAGAACAAGTGGATCCGCATGGACAAGGCCACGGGCATGATCTACCGCAATGTACGCATATGTACCTGCCAGACACAAGGCTCATGGATGCGGCGTAGGTCGAAAGCGTCACGGACGACGTTGTGGCGCTCTTGAAGAACGTCGAGGCCGTCAATGGTGACGTCGCGCGCGTCGCCAAGGCGGACGCGGACAACCTCAAGCGCCGCAAGCTCCTCACCCTCCAGTACGACTTTTGAGTCGTCTTGGCATATGCTCATGCACGCACCGTAGGGTCCGCAAGTCGTGGAGCGTCGGCAAGGGCCCCAACTTTGCCCTCGAGCGCAAGCGCCAGGCGGCCGGGCTCAACAAGGACATGCTCGACAGGTATGTGCGATGCACTTTGTTTGCGTGTCGTCTCATACAACACCGGTAGCGAGGCGTGGAAGACGGAGACGTTTAAGCCGTACAACTTTAACACGATGGGCATGCCTGTCGGCGGTGGCCACTTGCACCCGCTCATGAAGGTCCGCGCCGAGTTCCGCCGCGTCCTCATGGACATGGGGTACGTGTATTGCCCCTACATGGTATCAGCACTTATTGTGTCATGTAGCTTCCAAGAGATGCCGACGAGCCGCTTCGTCGAAAGCAGTTTCTGGAACTTTGACTCGCTCTTCCAGCCGCAGTCGCACCCGGCGCGCGACGCCCACGACACGTTCTTCCTCACGACGCCCGCGAGCGCAAACTCGGTGCCCGAAGACTACTACGAGCGCGTCCGGGACATGCACGAGAACGGCGGCCACGGCTCGATCGGGTACATGTTTGTCGACTTCGCGTCTGGATGCGATCGCTCAAGCTTTGCGATAGCCATGGCCGCGGTGCGTTCACGCGTGAAGAATCGTTCAAGAACCTTCTGCGCACGCACACGACCGCGATTTCGGCGCAGATGCTCTACAAGCTCGCCAACGTACGTTCCGTCGTCTTGCTGTTTGATAGATTGATAGATTGATATATTGGGATGTAGCAACCGGGTGGCTTCAAGCCGCAAAAGTACTTTTCGATCGACCGCGTCTTCCGTAACGAGAGCATGGACGCGACGCACTTGGCCGAGTTCCACCAGGTCGAGGGCGTCGTCGCCGACTACGACCTCTCGCTCGGCGACCTCATTGGCGTCATCAGCAGCTTCTTCAAGAAGATTGGCATCACGCAGATGCGCTTCAAGCCCGCGTACAACCCGTACACGGAGCCGAGCATGGAGATCTTTGCGTACCACCCGGATCTGAAGCGCTGGACGGAAATCGGCAACTCGGGCGTCTTCCGCCCCGAGATGCTGCGGCCGATGGGCCTCCCCGAGAACGTCCGCGTCATTGCGTGGGGCCTCTCGCTCGAGCGCCCGACGATGATCAAGTACCGCCTCAACAACATCCGCGACCTCTTTGGCCACAAGGTCGACCTCGAACAGACGCGGTCCGCCAAGCTCTTCCGCGTCGACGAGCCGACGGAGGAGGAAACGGCGACGGCGTAAGACGGCGCCACCGGCGCTGGCACTTGAACTCGATGAAGTGCTTTTGTTTTTCTGCTTTTTTTCTGTATTTGGTTAGCAGTCTCGCCCCGAGAGCGCTGCGCCGACGCGCCGAAACACGTCTTTGGGCACACCGCAGGCGCAGCCGGGCACTCCACACAGAAACGCGATCTCGTCCAACGGAAGCGGAGGCTCGTCCGGCAGCGTTGTCGTGCTGGATGGACGTCGCGGCGGTGGCGGCTATCCACAACGATACGTGGAGGCGCGTGAGGTCGCAGTCGTACCTGGATACGATGGTGGCGACGCAGCGCATGCAGCGTCACCTTGCGATCTTCGATTGTGTGGCGCAGCTTCATCATCTCATTCTGGATGAGAGTGCAGCGGGCTTGTGCAGCGCGCGCGTCGCGGAGCTCGGCCTCGAGGTCGTCGAGCTCGACTTGCATGAGCGCGGTTGCATTCCGCTCAATGCCGAGGCACGTCGTCGTCGTCGTCTGGACCTGGCGCGCCTTGGCCGTTCGTTTGTGCCGGATCGCATCACGGTCGCGCGCGAGGCGCTGGCGGCCAAGGACGGCGTCCAGCCGCGCATGCAGAGCCGGGTCGGCGGGGCCTTTGGCGCGGAGGCCGTGCACACAGTCCTTGCGCTTGCCTCCTTGGCAGCGTGCGCTTGTCGCCAGCTCTCGTACGCCAAGCCGCGTGCAGCGATCGCCGTCATGACGCTGTAGTGACACACGCGCGTCGCCCAAAGGCCGAGCGCGTGCTGGCATCGACGCAACCGGTTCGTCTCGAGGACGCGCCCGACGATGTAGAGCCCAAGCAATGGCTGCTCGACGGGGCGGCGCACGCCAAGGTCCGGCGGCGGCGTCGGGGCGTCTGGCGCCCGCACCAACTGCATCGCGCGCTGCTCGAGATACCAGCCGTAGCCCGCCGTGCTACTCGCGTCCGGGTCGAGCGCCGTCGTGAGTTGGCCGAGGCCTTCCGGACGCCCCGTCACCCAGTGCCCCGCAAAGAGATGGCCATTGGCAAACGACCCGACGCCGTACCCCATCGGCGTGCCGTCGCCATCGACCTCGCCTTCGTACACGACGTCCGCGCACGTCACGACGCCAAGACTGCAACGGCCATCGCAATCCAGCGCGATCGTGGACCGCCCGTCCGAGGACGCGACGACGCCGCAGCGACCGGCCGGCGACAGCGCGCCTTCAAACGTGCGTCCGTCGGGCGCGGTCTCGTGGAGGTAGCGCAACACACTTCCTCGCGCCTCGCGCATGCCAATGCGGTACGCACTGTACTGGGCATGGATCGCGCTCGCCTGGGCAGGGCGGGGCCGGCGCCGCCATGCGCGCGTCTCGTCCGTGGCCATCGTACCGTCCATGGTGTGTAACTAACTGGCCAACGTAACGGGCAGCAAATCTTGGTCTTCCGCCGATTCGAGCACGCATGCTGCTGCGGATCCGCGCCGACGGCGGGCGCAAGCTCGCCAAGAAGACGGGCATGGCCGCGATGGTCGACGCCAAGCCCGACCCGTACTTGATCGTGCGCATCGACGGCAAGAGCACCGTGTTTCCGGTCGTCGACGACGTGGACGCGGCCGAGTTTCGATGGGGCGATGACGCCGTCCGCGATCTTCCGTGGCCAGCGACGGCCACCGAGATGGAGATCCACGTCAAAGACAAGGATCTCATCTCGGACCACCACATTGGCGCCGCCAGAGTCCCTTTGGCGCCGATCCGCGACGCGCTCGCAGCGCCGGGCGCCAAGACCTCGCGCAACATTGACCTCGATTTTGCCGACGAGAAGCTCAAGACCAAGAAGTTCTCGGGACAAATCACACTCACGTTCGAGTGCATCGACACGACGCCAGCGCCTGCTGCAACCAAAGCCGCAGCTTCAGCAGCCATACCCGACGCAAAGGAATCAGTGCCACAGGCAGGGCTAGCACCGCCTGAACCGAAGCCCGTTGTCGCCAACCCGACGCCAGCAGCTCCCGAAGCGACGCCAATCGTGGCCGACGTCAAACCAGCCGCCCCAAACGCTGCTGCCTCCGTGGCAACTGACGCCGCGATCGCAGTTGCCCCCGGTCTTGCTGCCTCCGATACCCCCAACGCGACGGCCCCTCCGTTGAGAGAAGCCAAAACAACATTGTCCGCAGAGGGCTTGGCGCCTCTTCAGCCGTCCAAAGCACAGAGTCAGAAAGGCAGTTTGAAAAAGGCCGCGGCCAAGATCAACGCGCTGACGCCTCTGTCGATGCAACCCAGTGCCAAGACCACGACGCCGGCGGTGGCGGTACCCGCGGCAGCTGCGGGTGCACCACCGTCATCACCTGCCAGGAAGGCGTCGATGGCGCCCGCAGCAGAAACTACAGCGCCAAGGCATCACCTCGTGCGCATCCAGGCCGTCGGCGGTCGCAACCTCGCGCCCAAGTCGCGTCTCGAGCGCTTGGTGGACCAGTACCCGGACCCGTACATCACGCTGGTCGTCGGCAGCGACACGCGCGTGTACCCTGTCGTCGACGACGTCAAAACCGCCGAGTTTACGTGGGGCGAGGACGCGGTGCAGGAATTTGAGATTCCGACAAGCGCCAAAAGCATCGCCGTCGCGCTGCACGTCAAGGACAAGGACCTCGTGCTCGACCATTACATTGGCGGCACGGCCTTCACACTCGACTTGGAGACGCTCTTGGCCGCGCAAGCGCTCCCCGACCTCGTCTACACCCTCGAGTACGACAGCCCCGCGTTTAAAACCAAAGCCAAAACCACCCGCGGCGAAATCCTCTTGTCCTTCTTCCTCGTCGCCGCCGTCCAGACCCCAGCACCGACACCGGCCGCGACTCCAGCGCCGACACCGACCGCGACTCTAGCGCCACGACCTGACGTGGACCCGGCACTATCGCCTGCGAACGCACCGGCCTTGATGCCGGAACCGACACCCGCCGAGACACCCGCCGAGACATCATTGCCGCGCCGGTCCAGCGTCGAAAGCCGCGTCTACAAAGGATCGCTGCAAGTGATTGCCCATAGCGCCGACGGTATTCCGATCCCGCCGCGTAAAATGCTGAGTCTCGACCGCCTCGCCGACCCGTACGTGCTCTTGAAGCTCGGCGCTGCGTCGGCCGAGCTTCCGCAGGCCAAGGACGGCCACGACAAGCCCAAGTGGCACAACGCGCTGCACCTCTTTGAGTACATGGATTCGAGTCTCGTGCCGTGGATGGACGTGCTCATTTACGACAAGAACTTGGTGTTCCACGACAGCTACCTCGCGGGCGCGCGCTTGTCGCTCGCCGATGTGCTGGCCACCGTGACGCCCGAGCTTCCGTGTGTCGTGACGCTGCCGTTGAACCTCGACAAATCGCTGCAGCCGACCGACAAGGCGATCGGTACGATTACACTCTCGCTACTCTACACGCCCGACGACGCCAACCGCATCAACTGTACACACGCTCGTCTTGTGGTGGCGCGTCATGATGATAATATCACGTAGGGACGGGTCCGTCGGTCGGATGCATTGGCTTTGCCAACCTCGCGCTCAGCGTGACCGGCGACCTTGTCTCGCCCAGCATGGAGCTGGTGCTCGACGTGAGCATTCGCCGACACGTGCTGGCCACCGACGGATTTGTGACGCAGTCGACGGACCCGGTCGCCGGCGCCGAGGCTGTCGCATGGCTTGATACGGCGCTGTGCGTGCCGTATAGTCTCTACCTCCACGAAGGCGTCACGAAGGACAAGTGTCCCATGGTGCTCTTTTTTCTGCGGGACCGCGCGGCAATCCTCCACGACAAGCCGATCGCTCTCGGGCACGTCAACTTGCTCGATGTGTTGGGGCTCCACACGACCAAGCACGTCGTGCTCCTGAGCCAAAACAGCACTCGGTCTGGCCGCGCGATGCTCAGCGTAGCGGTCGCCCCTGCCGAGCCGCCGCGCGGCACCAGTGCGCACGCTACCTACGCTCGATCGCGCGAGCTGAAGCGATACTGTAGGTGCCGACTTTGCCGCGACGCCCGGGCGACTGCGCGTCTTCTTGCTCGGTGCGACACTACCTCGTAGTAGCAGAAAGCAGCACGAGGTCTGAAGGAAGAAGGAGACGTCTCGTCTCAGGCTTTTGTATAGAAACTTCGCCTCGCGTTAACCGCCCCGGCGACGACCGGCGCCAGTACCTCTGTTCAAACCGACACGGTGGATCCGACGGCCCATGGCGCGTTGCTCGTGCTCAACAGCGTGCTCGAGCTGCAGTACCTCTCGTCGCACGTCGCCAAAGCGAGCGAGTTTGCGCCGACGCTGTCGCTCTTCAATCAAAGTAGCAAGCTGCTCTGCTCGGTGCCGCTCCCGGTGCTCTCGCTGCTTGAGCAACATGAACACAACGAGTTTACACTCGAGCTCCAGCACGGTACAAGACACAGCACGCATTAAGATTGAGTGCGCGTAGATGCGTCGACCATGTGCGTTCTCTCGATGGCCCTGACGGTCGAGCCGAGCACGCTGCCACCAGAGACGATCGCTGCCGTCGCATCGGCTGTCGACTTCGGCCCCGGGTATCTCCATATGGTGGTCCTCCAGGCCGACGCCGTCGTTCTGGACGGCGGTGCTTCGATCACGGACCTCGACCCCGAAGTGAGTCGCGTGAAGCAATGTGCGACTCGACCATCCACCACTTACGACTAGGTCCGCGTGAGCATCAAGCCGCGGTACACCAAAGACAAGCGGGTGACTTCCAGTGCCAAGACGCGGCCGCTGGAAGTCGTCGCACCCAACCCTTCGTGGCACGAGTACCTCAAACTCGAGTTCATTCCGTCGGACGACCCCGCAACGCTGCACGTGCCACCCACCGTGACCTTTTCTCTCAACGAAATCAAGCCCGTACGAATGCAGTTGCGTGCTATCGCCTGACGTTCTTGTAGCCGGGCGAAGACAGCGTCATGCATGTACTGGGGACCGCCGACCTCCCGCTGGCGGCCTTCTTGCCGGCGACCGTTGACGCCGAGCCCTTTGCGACCAAAGTCGACCTCCTGAGAGGCGGTGCGTCGGTCGGCGGCCTCTGCATTGTGGGTATCTTCGAGTCGCTCACGGCGCCCGATGAGACACGCAAGGCAGTGCACGCGCACGCCCGCCGTCTCCGGACGACGACCATGTCGATCGATGGCGTGTCGTCGAGCGCCGGGCGACCGGGACGCTTTGAAGTGCATTTGTTGCACGCCACGGGTCTCCACCACCCGCCGCACGAGCCGATTGCTTGCGATGTCTGTGTCGCGTCCGCGATCGATGAGATTGTCCGCGTCGAGTCGCAGCCCGACGAGAGCAGCACCGGCGAGCTCGTGTGGGACCGCCAGTTGACCCTCTTTACTCACACCGCAGCGTCCGACTACCTCCGTCTCGACTTTTTCGTTCGGTACGTTCTGCCTGGCGCTGTCGCTTGCCTCATGGACAAACCAGGTCCATCATGATTGGGTTTCTCAAGGTCCCGATTGCTACGTACAGTCAAATGCCGCGCAAGGCGTGTCGCGAGCTTCACGATATCGTGCTCAAGACCAAGGACAAGGACGCGCGATCCAAGCCCCAGGTACAAAAGTCGCATGGACCGCATGGCCGCAAGCCCATTCGGATGCCTTAGGCACTGCTGGAGCTCGCGTTCTTTCCCGACGAAGCGCTTCCGACGTTCGCGCCGACGGCCACCCGCCGAAGCGAAACCGGTCGCTTGCTCCTCAAGTTGGAGGCGCTCGAGCCCACCGCGGCTGATCTTCTGGAGAAGAAGCTCGCCTTGCGCTGCACATTGCTGTACGCCAATGGAGCCAGCGTCGTGTCGCTGTTCCATGTCGGTACGAAAGCGGCGCCCAAAGTGGCCTACGGCGACGTCCTCGAGCTCGTGGTACCCGACAAGTATACGCAACACACCTCGTCGCTTGGCACGTGCCCGCTTCTGCGCCTCGAGCTCATCAACGGCAGCTCGGGTACGTCGCAGCTCGATCGTCTTCGTCCTGCGGCAAATGGCTCGTAGCGTTCGGGAAGGAGGCCGTGTCGAGCGACGACGTTGCCATCCAAAGCCTCCTCTTCCACCCGCACATGGTGCTGACCAAGCGACTGCCCTTGTCCACGCTCGGCGCAACACCCTCGTGCGTTGGCTACGCGCGCGTCCAGTTGGTCTACATACCATGTCTGTACTGCCGTAAAGTTGAGTGCCTGCATTCGTGATGACCATGCCGCCAAAAGCCAAAGCCATCGAGTACTTTGCGATGCCCGACGACGACGACGATCGAAGCATGCTGTTGCCGCAGCGCGGCGTGCTCTCTGTGCGCGCCATCGCAGGCCGCAACCTCGTACCCTACCCCGTGCCCGCGATGCACTCATCGGGTCGTAGGAAGAAGTCGATGCGCTGGGCGAACAAGACCCGTACATCCAGCTGCGCACGCTGCCGCGGACGTATGCATCGACGACGCCGGCGTTTGCCCAGAGCGCCGTGTGTTTGAACAGCGGCCGCCACCCGGTGTGGAACTCGCCCGTGTTTCCGCTGCTGGTGGACGATGTGCACACGACGCTCCTCTCGATCGACGTGCTCGACTCAGGCGAAGAAGACCACGTCCCCGACGCCCTCATTGGCAGCTCGAGCGTCAGCCTTGCCGCTCTCTTGGCGGCTCGCAGTGTCGACGACGACGCGTCACGCTGGAGCGAAGGCTGGTTTCCGATCGTTGGTCGTGGCGCGGACGCTGGCACCGTGCGCCTCGAGTACCGCTTCATACCGGACGACGACGCGCGGCTGCAACGCGAGCCGCCGACGCAGTACACCAACTGCGTCGGGGGCTCTGGCACGCTGCACCTGCGCCTCCTCCGCGCGCGCCACCTTCCCTGCACGCCCGGCATGGTATGAACATGCAATTCTTGCGACAGCGTGTCGACGTATCCTTGGTAGACGCCGGCACTGCGCGCGCTCGTCGATGCGTCGCCAGGGTTCTGCCACGTCACGCGCGCCGAAAAGAAGAACATTCTGCACCCCGTGTTCGAGGACGCTACGTCGTGTGCGCTGCGCTGGACCGCCAATTGCAGCGAGAGCGTTCGCTTGGAGCTGCATATTGTCGACGTCGTACGTTTGCGCGATGCGTACCGAGAAAGCATCCAGAGTTGAGTAGAGCGCGCACGTGGCCAGTGCAAGCTTGCCGATTCTGGCGCGAACGACGCTGGATCTCGCCCCATTTGTGATTCATCCGCGCGAGGTGCACCAGGCGTGGCACCGCCTACGGTCCTCGTCCAACGAAGCCAACGAGGGGCCGTCCGTCCAAGTCGCTCTGCAGTTTATTCCGTCCTCGGATTCGACGTCGACGCCGTTTGCCGAGCCCGTGCCCGAGATGGTGTCGGGTACGAGGCTGCAGCGCGTGGAGGGTTCATTATTGAAATGTGTAGGACAAGTGCATGTCAAGATTCTGGAAGCGGCGTTCCGCTCGGCTGCCGTCGACGCGCCGAGCGTGCACGTGGAGCTGCGCACGGGCAACCACGTGCAAGCCAGGAGCACGGCGGCGTACGTGTCGCCGTCCGACGACTATGCGCGCAGTGTCTGGGACGCGTCGATGCTCTTTGACTGCCAAACGTTACCAGAGGCTGGCTTGCCGACGCTGCGCTTCCGCGTCGCCAACGCTGCCACGTCATTCGGCGAGCTCGAGATGCCACTGTTTCCGTTTGTGCTGGCAAAAGGCCACCTCTGCAGTGCGTGGTACCCCTTGTACCTCCAGCACCAGCTCACGGCGCAGGTGCGCGCTATCGCAGACAGTGCTGCGTCCAACACCCATGTCGTAGCTCAAGGTCGAGGTGCAGTTTCTTCGCACGCAGAGCACCCAGCCGCCGCCACCTGACCTGAGTTTCCTCTCGATCGAGGTCGTGGAAGGCCGGCATTTACGATTGGCGCATGATGGCGTCGACGCCCAAGACCCGTTCGTGGAGCTTACGCTTCTGGACCACGTTGTGCAGGTGCCATCGACGCTCTCAAGCACTTACAGATAAACAACGGGCCTGTGTAGACCAAGCCCCACGTCGACGGCGGGCGGGATCCAACCTGGAACGAGACGTTCGAGGTGCCACTGACATCATGGTCGGACGCGAGCAACCTCCCCACGCTAACCATTTCCGTGCGCAACGCCGATGCGAAAAAGCATGGGGCTGGAGTCATTGGCGAGTGCCACTGGGTCGTTCCGAAAGATGTGCTTCACGACGGCAAGCTGCGGGATGTGATTCTCAAGCTCACAGGCGCTTCAGACGGCGTTGATGTTCGTGACGACGTCGGTGACGGCAACGGCGACATACAGCTGCGTCTCAAGCGTGGCAAGTTGCCGTCGGTGGTCTATGGGGACGCACCGTCGGCGTCCCTTATGTCGGCCGGCGAAACGTCCGGCGAAGCTGGCCGTGCGACCAACAGCGCCGGCATTCTGTACCTCTTTTCGCGGGCCCCGCCGATAGAGTCGGTGACCGTCACAGTCGCCACCGACGCAATCGAAGCAAGTCCCGCGACACAAGTGTCTTTGGCCGACGTGGGTGTCGTGCGAGTGCCGACCCACACGGAGGCGCTCAAGCGCAGCCTGCCGCACCCTGCCACGTCGCTGCGTCTAAGCACAAGCGTCGGCGCCATGACCCTGAGCGCCGACTACCTCCGCACCGTCCTGGCGACTCCACTGCGTGAATTTCGCGACACGTATGCCCTGAGTGCAACTGATGTGGTCGACCTCAGCCTCGTCTACGCCAAGCCCGTGCAAGGGCTGCTGCGCGTGAGCTGCGTTGCGGTCGACGACGTGCCGCTGGTGCCGGGCACGTCGTACTACGCCGAGTGCCGCATTCTGCGCAACAGCCCTTGGACCAAGAGCCCACTCGTCAAGGCACATACGTCGACCAACTTGACGTGGAAGACGACGCTCGCGCCGCGGGAGCTCGCGTATAGTAACCTCACCGAGGCGTTGCCGCCGCAGGCGCAGTGCGTGCTGTACGCTGCGAGCGGCGACGAGAGCGCTGTCAAAGTCGCGTACGCCCAAGTGTCGCTGCTCAAGTACATTTTGGCGCCCGGCACGTTGTTTCCGGACGACGTCGTGCCCCTCAGTTGCGTGACCGGTCGCCCCCGAGGTTTGTTCGTCCTCCGCACGTCGCCTCTCTCACTCGGGTCCGTAGACACGCCGAGTCTGCACCTCGCCATCGGCTTTTTCCCAACCGTCGCGGACGTCGCCGACGACAACACGATGCTCCAGGCCGTCGAGCTAGCGGAAGGAACGGCGGCGCTCAAGAAGGCCTTCCTTCTCCTCGGCGGTGACGCCACCAAGCCGATCGCGATCGACATCTTTCGAGCGCACGCGCTGGCAAGCGACCAGTGCATGCACGTTTTGGGGCACGCGGCCGAGGCGATCGGCGGCCTCGACAAGCTTTTTGCGGCGATGGACGCCAACAAAGACGGCGAGATCTCGTGGGAAGAGTACCTCGACTGCATGCAGACGGTGCATTGCCTCGCGGATGCAGTGCTCGCCAAGCCCGACGTGGCGGCCGCAACACTAGACGACCAAGACGACGAGAGCGACGAGGACGTGGTGGTGGCGCCATCCGCTGAAGATGAGCCAGCTGATGAGCCAGCTGGCAAGGATGGCCAGTCGGCTTCGGTATCCGTTCCCCCCGCTGTACCGACTCCATGGGCGACGTTCGAGCCCATTGCGCCGCTTCCAATCAACACCAAGGGCATGTCAGATGCGGACAGTGACGACGATGCGCCGACAAGGCATGACAACAAGAGGAAAGGACCTCCGCCCATGATTCCAGTACCCAAAGCGTCGTCCTCAGCGGCGTTTCCAAGTGCACCGGCGGCCAAGGCCTATGTCGCCAAGGCCAATGTCGCCAAAGTGGCGTCAGCACCGGTCGTCCGAGTCAACGAACGAGAGATCGCCACGTGGAAGGTCGGCGACGTGGCGCAATGGCTCGAGCATTCGATAGAGCTACCGCAATACATCACGAGCTTTCGAGACGCGTCCGTGGATGGTCCGCTGCTCTTGACCTTGAGCCAAGACGATTTAGTGCATCAACTGAGCGTGCAGCAGCCGTTGCACCTGCGCAAATTGGTGGCCAAGGTACGTCGTTGCGTTGTCTGTACAGATAGGTCATCGATGGCTTCGGCTAGATTGCCGACCTCCAAGACAAGTATGGCTCGGAACCACCAGTACTCCGGGCGTCGTCGAAGCACCGACACACGTCGCGAGTGCCCAAGACGGACGCCGCGCGCCTCGAAGACGCAACGCTCCACGAGCTCGGTGTCCACAGCATCCAGCGCTCCAAGCTCGACGTCAAGGTCAAGGACGCGAACCGCAAGAGCAAGGCCGCGACTGCGATCGCTGCGGCCGACCGCCGGCATTGGAACTTCGAGTACACGGGCGCCCCGGCGCCCGAAGCGCCCGTCTCGGTCGTCCAGCGCCTCAGCAAGGTCTTGTCCCAAGACAAGTCGGCGTTCGAAGGCGCGATGGACGACGTCCTGGCGCAAGTCGGCGTGCATCGCTCGACACCACCGCTCTTGCGAGTGCCTCTGATCACAACCACCGACGAAGCCGTCGAGATTCTCAAACAGGTGCGTCCTTCACTTGATATCTTGATACACTGATGTCGGCGCGTAGTCGATGTGGCGGCTTGGCCGCGACTGTGTGCGCGCCGAGAACGACCAGCGGCAGCGCGACGACGATGCTGCGAGTGACTTTGGGGACGCCCCCGATGCGCGCTTAGGGGACGCACCGCATGACGCAGCCGACGTCATGAGTGTCGCGTTTCGCGAGTTCACGCGGCTTGAAAACAACGGCGCTCGCTGGCTCAAGGACAGCGCGCCAGCCGACGCCAAGCTCTCGCGCCTCAAGTTCCAAGGCGGGCTGCGCTCGCTTCTCCGCATTGATCTCTCGTGGCATCAATTTGGTACCTCCCTCTGTCTTCTGCATGCCTCCAATGTGCGAGTTTGTAGATGAACTCTTTCGACGGCTCGACCGGCGCAAGCTCGGCGAGCTCACGCTCCCGGACTTTGTCGCTGCGTTCGGCGACCCGACGCCGGGCAGCGGCCTCTCGAACGACATGCGCGTCGTCAACGAAGCGCTCACTCGCATGGTGGAGCGCCTCGACGACCTCGGACTGACCTTGTTGCAGGCGTGGCAGGTACTCAAGTATACGCCATCGATCCACAACCCGAACGCTTGCGTAGGCCTTTGACCGGGACAACTCGGGCGCGGTATCGCCGGCCGAGTTTGGGACGCTCGTCAAGTTCCTCACGCACGTCGAGGGCCGGGACGACCTCACCAAGCACCAAGTACGCACATACAAATACGGTCGCCTCTGACACGAAGCGTGCAGGTGTTTCTCATGATGGGAGCGCTCGACACGTCGTGCGACCGCCAGATCCAGCACGCCGAGTTCCTCCGGTTCGTCTTTCTCGTCTGGTCGCACCGCCTCGGGCAGCTCCAGGAGTACATTGCGCGCCACGAAGCAACGTACGCCAAGCACGCTCACTCGAACGAGTTTGACGCCAACTTTGAGCTCGTGCTGCAGCGCAAGCAGGCGCTGCGGCGCGCGCTGCGTCAAAACTTCTCACGTCCCTTCCGAGACGCCATGCGCTGCGCCCCGGTCGCGGTCCCTGGCCCCTTCCAGAACCTGCTCGAGAAGCTCCACCTGGCGCCCCCAAGTGACGAACACGCACATCATGCGACGCAAGTGTGGCAAGTGCTCCAAGGCGGGCCGCTTCCAGCCGAGACGCCCATCGAGACCCCGTTGTTGACGTCGAAAAACGTATTATACTACGACGATCGCTTCGGCGGTTCGTCCTGATACCTTGATACTGTGTAGACCGCAAGCGACCGCACACCAACGAGCTCGTGGTGACGAAGCTGCGTCGGCAACGGGCGCCCGAGCGCAGCCACAGCGTGCTGCGCGCGCCCGTGGCGGTGGCACTCGACCAAGCCCAGCAGTTGACGTTCGACAGGAAAACGCACCGGGCGTACAAGTAGGAGTAGTTAAGACGCACGAATGAATCTGCCTTACAGCTGGTCGTCGTCCATGAGGAAGCCGTTCGTGGGCATGTAGCCGCGCGGGCTCTTGGCGGCGGCGACCGCGGCCGGGTGCATGTGGCCGTCGAGCTCGTCCGACTGGTCGTCGAGCGGCATGTACTCGGCGAGGATGCTGCGCACCTGTTCGCGCATCTGGCGCTGGCTGCGCTTCCAATACACGTAGCCCGCGCTCGCGACGCCAATGCCGGCAAACGTCAAAATGACCATCAGCGTCGTAAAGCTCACGCCGTTCTGGATGATGCTGCTGGCGTCCAGCGCGCCGCCTTGCTTGACGCAGCCGAGGAGCGCGAGCGGGTTCTGGTCCGAGCAGCTGCAAATGGCCGGCGGGTCGTGCGTGCCGTAGCCCGCGCAAATCATGTTAAGGATTCCGCTCGTGTCAATGCGGCCGCGCGCGTGCACACCGTCCACAAAGAGCGCCGGCAGCCGCAGCAGCTGGAGCGCCGTCTGCTCCTTGAGATCGGCCTCGAGCATCTCGTTGACCACGTCGAGTTCGCGGCCGTAGGGCTGCATGCACTGCTCGACGGCGTGCGCGTCGATCCCATGCTTCTTCATGATGCGGACCGCGCACTGCTTGTTCATAAACGTCTCTTCCTTCTGGTTGCACTCGTCGCCAAAGTCGTTGACGTAGCGCCACCACTTCTTGCCGACGCCCGCATCTTCCGTCGACGCGAGCTTCCAAATGCACTTGCGGCGCAGGTTCTCAATGACCACGTCGGCGCCCGACGCACCCGACATGCGGTCGTGGAACGGCGACGGGTCCATGAGGCAGTAGCGACCCTTGTTGATGCACATGTTGCCGCACGGGTCGAGGCCGTCGACCACGTTGCAGCCGACGCGGGACCCGTTGTACGCGACAAAGCGGGGCGTGAAGAACGCGCGGTCGCCAAGCGCGAGGACAATGTCTTCTGTCGTCTTGAGCGTAATCTAACGCGCCGCATGACCATCGACGGTACAGAGGAGGAGACGCCTACCGCGCTCTGCTCGTCCCACGAACTGTGCCACATGGTCCACTCGACGCGCCCGTCGGGCGACGGAATGCCCCAGTCAAACTTGACCATGACGTTGCTCACGCCGTTCGAGTGCGAAATAGTCTTCTTGATCGCATCGGCGTCGCTCTTGCGGATGAGCATCGACGGAATCGTAATGTCGCCGCCCGACTCGTCGTCGTTCTAGCACCCCGCGCCATGAGAAGAGCACGAAAAAGGCCTGCGCGTACCATAAACGGCAGCACCGTCTCGCAAAAGTTGTCGCCCGTCTGCCGCATGCACGCAATGTCCGAGCAGAGACACTTGTTATCGGCGACGACGACAGCGCGGGCGCCAGCGTGCTGGGCGCGGCGCACCTTCTCGACAAAGACGCAGTCGCCGCGGTCAATCATGAGCGCAAATGGCGGCTCCCAGTTGCCTTTGGGAAAGTCTTCGCAGGCGGACGTGTTGAGGTAGATGAGCTGCGTCTCGAGCGACCCAACCGAGTAGCCCGGGTACCCAAAGAGCGCATCCTTGTGGACGTAGCCGCCCTTGATCTGGAGCGACTCGGGCAAAATGATCTGCAGCTTCGTGTGGTCGTTCTACCGATGGGCCATGAGCCATGGCCTAGGCTAGCACCTCCATGTACCTCGATGGACGGCCATTCATTGACATCCGAGACGTCGGCAGCGGCGACGGCCGCGAGCGCCGCAAGGAGGAGCTTCATGCTGCGGTCTGGGGGAAATCAGCGACTGGCCTTCTTCTCGAAGTCCCAAGACACCTTTTTATTTTCGAGACAATTTAATTCCACGAATCCAATTGCCGCATACAAACGCTAGTTTCTCGGTCGGAAATTGATAAAAACGATGCGTGCAAACGAGAAAAAATATCGATCTTGGGGCCAAGATACACGAGCCAACTTTTTCGACCAAATCGGACGACCTACACTCTGCCCTTCGTATTTTAATGCCGCCAGCACTAACCTTTTTATTCCAAGATTTTATTCGACCTTAGGAAATGTATAGACCGGCGAAAAATATCAAAAAAGAAGCACGCGAATCGGCCTTTCTAAATTGGTTGAACCTGGACCAAGTCGAAGCAACCACCGCGCTGCTGTCTGCACGTGCTTCTCGAGCAGATCGCCACCGATCGACTCGTAGATAGCAATAGCTAATAGACAATATCGTCGGTTGCTAACTAGTACTATCGACGACCCTCCGCAACAGCATCGACGGCGAACCAACTGCGACTGCGATTCTGAAGAACAACCAGATTGCACTTATTACGCCCGTGGAACAGGCAGCTGCCGCCAGCATCTCCAGCTCCTCATACTACCTACTACGAGCATGGTCAAGAGCGAAGACCAAGTGCCTGCTGTAGCCTCATTGACACGCATCTCGTTCGTCCTCGTCCTTGACAGGGTCGCAGATCTGACGACGTTGCAGGCGCGCCAACGGCGGCTCGCCCCAAGATAGTATCCGGATAAACGGGTGCATGTATATCCGGATGGTTCAGAGCCTCCATTTCGACCATCAACGCTCGAAGCGGTAAAGCATGTCATCGGACGAAGGTACGGCGGGCATGGAGCTTGACGGCGCAGGCTCATGGGCGGCTCTAGACACGCGCAAGAAGAACGTCGCCGACATGTTCGGCGACGAGTCGGACTCGGACGACGATGGCTTCAAGCGTACGTAGCCTGCATGGACGATATGGGCCTCACGCCGGCCATGTGCTAGCGGCTGCCAAGTCGGTAAACGCGGACGCGTCTGGTCTCTTTGGCTCGGACTCGGAGTCCGAGGATGAGAAGCCCAAGAAGCTCAAGAAGGCCGCGCCCAAGCCCAAGGCGGCGGAAAAGCCCAAGAAGGCGGTCAAGCGCAAGTCGCGTGACGACGAGCCTGCGCCGCGTGCGCCGGAAGGTATACAGATCCCTTGCGATCTATCTGCAATCCCATCATAGGCGACGAGTACGACTCGGGCGACGAGGTCAAGCGCTCCAAGGCCGACGACGCCTTCATCGACAACGACGACGACCTCGACGACGTGCTCGACGAGTACGGCAACGACAAGCAGGTGCGATCATGTAAATGCAACGCTCCTCTATACCCATGGCATGTGCAGGAGTTCCACGACGAGCGTCCGGACATGGACGACGACGAAGACGAAGCGCCCGAGCGCCAGCAGCGCGAACTCGATTTCTTTGACGAGACCATGAAGGGGCTTAAGTCGGGCCGCGCAAAGTCCAAGATGTCGCTGTCGCAGCAAGACATGGAGAACATCACCCAAGTATCATCTTCATCTTCCTTCTCTCGCCCCGCGCATGATGCAACCCACGCCTTATAGGAACTGCTCTACCGCATGGACAAGGCGTACTCGGACGACGTGCAAGCGATCGACGAGCACCGCCCGGCGCTCGAAAAGGTACTTTGGACCAGCGATTTCTAGTCATTTATGTGACATTTCTCATAGCTCAAGTTTGTCGACAACGCGCTCACGATGATGCGCAAGGTGCAGCTGCAACCGATGCTGCTCGACTTTGATTTGCTCGGCGTACACGAATCCGGAGGTTCCGCCCACGGTCTCATTGCCCAATGGTAGATCATCAAAAAATGGATTCAACCGCTCGACAATGGCGCGCTCCCGAGCCTGAGTCTGCGCTCCAAGATGCTCGACATGTGCCAGCGCATGCCCAGTACATCGACTTGTGGATACCTTGATGCTGACCTATGAACCTAGTCTACAAGGAACATTTGAAGCGCAGCGGCTTTGGGAAGGTCGTCATGTCGCTCTGGAAGCACCCGGACGAGGTACAGCGCCGCGTCATCGGATTCGGACACGGGACAGAGCCGTAGACGCCCGAGAACAAGGAGCTCTGCCGCCTCATGATCGACCGCTGGAGCCGCTCCGTCTTCTCCAAGACGCTCGACTACTCGAAGCTCGGTGAATACGAAGCGGAGAAGCGCGAAGCCAACGGCGGCTACTATCACCAAGCCGAGAAGCGGTATATCAACTTGATATTTTTGTATGTATCGACTCAATGTCGATAGACCGTCGGGACGTACCGAGTCGGTGCGCAGCAAGGGCTTTATGAACAAGCGCTCGGACGCGAACGAGGACGCGGACGCGTCGTCGCGCGTGCGGATTCCGCAAGCGATGCGCTTTGACTTTTCGCTGCGCCCGCAGCCCAAGGTCGACGTCAAGAACATTCCGTCGACCAAGATGGACCCGGACTCGAAGAAGGCCAAGCTCCTGAAGCGCATGCAGATCATTGCACGCCCGAGCAAGGGCGGAAAGCGCGCCGTCAAGATGAGCATTGAAGGCCGCGGGTTGTAAGCCACTTAAAAGGATGTGGCGACGACCTCTTACTACTCTACTACCTACGTATCTTAATAATGGAGCTCTGCACTCGGTTTTTTTGCAGTGGTATCTTGAGCGATGGATCTGGTGCTGAAAGGCTGGATGTATGGCAAAGGTTCGTTGCATCACACGCACTTTTGGCTGCGATCCGTTGATCTAGTGTTGAAAACCTGTCACTTGTAGTCATACTAACCTATGGAGGATCGCTCGCACATGCACAAGGTTAGAAGCTCGAGTTGGCTGGTGCAGAGTCGGTAATAGCGTGTCGTTGGAGGCGATGGCTGCGTGAATCTTGGTCTCGAGGCTCTTGACCCACGTACTGAGCTGCGTGATCGTACTCTTGTTCTTGGCAATGGTGGCGTTGGCGTTGACAAAGTGCATCTTGATGTGCTGCACCTGGGCCTCCTTGCGTGCAACGCGATGCTCGAGCTTTTCACGAAGCGCCGTGATCGTGTCGTCGCGCCGAAGGACGCGGTGCGCAAGCTCCAGCACGTGGTCGTGGGCAGCATGCAGCTTCTCAGTCATGGCAGCCAAAGCAGCTTGGTGCTCGGCTTGCAGACGTTCGATCTCGGCCTTGTGGTCGCGCGCAAAATCCGATGCAGGACGCGCGATCTGCGTGTTGCTAGCGCGAGGCACAGTGCGCACCGCAGTGGCAGTGGTAGAGCGCGCAGCTGGCTTGGCTGCTGCCTTGGCCACCGACTTGGTGGTGGTAGGCCGGCGGAACGGGTGCGAGATGCGGAGCTGGGCTTCCAAAGCCGCGACGCGACGGGCCTCCTTGTCTTGGTGGTACGTTGCGCTGTAGAGAGTCATCTTGCTTCGATCGATGAATTGGAAATGACAATTAGTAGATAAGCTCCATCCAATTGGTAAAAACGACTAGCTGCCTTTTACGCTGCAAAGGCTAATTGCCAGTGTGAAGTCAGCAAACGAGTTCATAGCTTCCGGAGAATAGGCTAGGGGCATGGATAGCTAATCGACCTACTTGTACATGGCTAGTTGGGACCTATTGATAATAAAGTGTCCTCCGTGTCGACCCGACCAGTGCACATCTACAAACCTACTCGTGAAAGTTGCCCAGACAGAAAATGCTATGAAGGCGATAAACGCTCAAATGCAACATCCTCCTTTTGTCATTCACCATGAACCATGCAGCGTGAGGACGACTAGCGGCGCGGCGAGGCCAAGCGCGTGCTGGAAAGGCCATGGCGATGGACTGATACAATAATGGATACACAACTTTGGGCAAAGGGAATTCTCGAGGCTCACTTTCCCTCGAGATTTCACATTGTCGGCTTGTCCGTGGACGTGGTCGGCCGTGGAGCTGGTGGGTCGTCCGCAGCGGGCACGTGACGTGCCCGCTGCGGTGCACGAGCTCTTTAAGGTGCGGGTCACGAATGCAGTCGGAGGTTCAGCCGAGGTCTGGTGCGGTGAGCGCGACCATCAACCTCGGTGGGCTCGCTGTAAACGACTTCGACCCATATGACTTCAACCTATGTGCATCACCCAAACATTCGCGCGTTAAGGCAGTAGAATCTACTGCGAAACCTCCAATAGGGTTAATTTAATCAGCGTTACGTGCAAATACTGCTTATCGTAGAGGTTGATGGTGTCACCACCCCAGACGCACTGCGAGTTGAGG
>NW_012156461.1:0-6263 GCF_000151545.1 Saprolegnia parasitica CBS 223.65 | reverse complement strand
TCGGCATCGATCTCGAACGTCTCCTTGAGCAAGTGGCCGTTGGGCAGTTCCCTTCGGTCAGCCCGGATGATGGAGACGATCTTTGGCGTGATGACGACGACCTCGAAGACCTCGCTGCGGAGCTCAACGCGATGCGGGTCGACGACACGCTTGACACGGACCGTCTCGATCGAGAAGATGCTGCTGCAATTGAGAGCATGCTGGCTCGCTCGGTCTTGGAAGGCTTCCCCGCGGAGCGCTATGAACGGCTCGAGAAGATCGTCAAGAGCTACGAAATTTGGCGCGCAGTTTCGGCACGGACCCACCAGCAGACGTCGAGCCGATGGACATCAAGCTCAAGACGGATGCGAGCCCGTACAGCTGTGCGGGTCGCAAGCTCAACCCGCACCAGGAGCGTTTCGTCCATTTGTTTGGTCGTCAACTTTTGCGGGACGGCGTGATCGAGAAGAACAACCGATCCGCATTCTGCAGCCCGACGAACCCCGTGCTCAAGCCGGAGGGCAAGGCGATCAAGAAGCCCATTAATGAATGGTCCGATGAGGATCTTTTGCGTTACTTTCGGCTCACGATCGACTATCGACGCGTCAACGCAATGACGGTGCCCATGGCGGCGTTTATGCCGTTTTTGTCGGTCATCATGGGCAAGCTCAAGGACGCGCAGTTCTTTGGCATCTTTGATTTGCTCAAGGGCTTCTGGCAGATGCCGCTGGCCAAGCGGTGTCGTGAGGTCCTCTCGTTTTTGCTGGATACCATGGTCTGCACGCCCACCCGCGTCATGCAAGGACATGTGGACTCGGCATTGTACTTCTAGAACACGATGGTGAACATGGCGGACGAGGAAGGGCTCCTCTACGTATGTCTGCTCATCTGGATTGACGACGTTTTGGTCTTTGCCAAGACCATCGACGACTTTCTTGACGCCCTCGATCGCTTTTTGCGATGTGCCAGAAGTACAACCTCAAGCTCAACCCCAACAAGTGTACGCTTTACAAGAAGGAGATCAAATGGTGTGGTCGCTTAATCAGCGGCCAAGGAGTGCGCCATGATCCGGAGCGTATTGCTTCCCTGCTGGCGCTGCCGTACCCAAGCAACGGTGGGCAGCTTCAACAGTTTGTCTGCGCGAGCAACTGGATGCGGGATTCCATCCCGCAGTTTGCGCTGACGGCGATGCCACTCCAGCAGCGACTGGACGACGTTCTGGCAGGCAAGCCAACGCGCAAGAAGCGCGTAGCTACGGCGGTTGCAGTTGAGCTATCGACAGAAGAGAAGGCGGCATGGGATGCGGTCAAAGAAGCTTTGGCCAATGCAGCTCAGCTGGCACACCCAGATCAAGACGCTGAGCTCATGATGTTTCTCGACGCCTCGGGTGACGGCTACTCGATCATTATCACGCAAGTGAAGAAATTCAACGACAGCGTGCCCGTATGGACGCTGCAGCACGAACTGGTCGCGTGCATCTCGGGCGTATGGAAGGGTGCTCAGCGCAAGTGGAGCGTGATCGAGCAAGAGGCATACCCGATCGTCAAGGCGTGCCTCGACTTTGAGTACCTTCTCATGCGGCCACGTGGATTCCGCATCTACACCGACCACAAGAACCTGATCAACGTCTTTGTGCCCGGACAAGAATGGAAGCCCGGACAGCGTGGCAAGCTGGCGCGATGGGCCAGCTACATTACGCCTTACCGCTACACGATCGAGCATATCGATGGCGAGCACAACGTCTGGGCAGACATGATGTCGCGATGGGGCCATGCGAAAGACGGGGCATCCACTTTGACTTCCTCTATTTGGGTGACTCGTTCAAGGGATCCAAGTACGTGCTCGTGCTCAAAGACGACTTGACGCACTATTGCGAGCTCGTGGCGTGTCACATGGCGGACGCGGCCTCGGTCGTGGACGCTTTGATGCACTGGGCTGCGCGGTTTGACTTGCCGCTCGTGTGGGTGTCGGACCAAGGCAGTCACTTCAAGAACCAAGTGGTTGCAGCGCTGGCCCAAGCCTACAAGGTCGATCACCAGTTTATTTTGACCTACACGCCGTGGCGCAATGTTACCGTCGAGCGCTTGAACCGCGATATTCTCTAAGTCTTGCGGGTCATGCTGCGCGAGTACCAACTGAACCTTGAGCAGTGGGAGTATCTCCTACCGCTGGTTCAAGCCAACCTCAACCAGACGCCAGTCGAGTCGCTTGGTGGCGTGTGCCCGACGCAAGCTTTTACGGGGCATGTGCCAGCTACCAACTTGGACATTGTAGTCCGCGACTTTGATGGTGAGCTCGTCCGTCAAGCAGACTGGACAAAGCCAGACGTCGTCAGCACGATGGCTGCTGCTCATGCAAGTTTGGTTGACGTCCACAAGAAGATCGACGACCTGCGTCAACAACGCCTAGCGCGGGAGACCGCGGCGAAGACGCACCAAGAAGAGTTTGTCGCCAACGTTGGTGACTACGTACTCTGGTCGCGCGTGGACAAGATGAAGTATCCGAAGCTGCTCGTCACATGGCTCGGCCCGTTCCAGATCACGGAAGTGTCGACGTACTCGTGCGTCATCCGTCATATCCTCTCGGGTCGAGAGCGCCATGCACATACGAGTCGCCTCAAGCCGTACGCCGAAGGCAGCTTTGAGCTCACGCAAGAGATCCGCGAGCACGTGTCCGAGCAGGGCGTGCTTTTGAAGATCCGTGAGATCAAGGCAGTACGGCTCAACCAGAGTGCCCGGCGGTGGGAGATCCTCTGCCTATGGGAAGGCCTGGAAGACATCGAAGCATCGTGGGAGCTGTTCACGTCGATCGCGACGGATGCCCCCGCGGTCGCTCGACAGTTTGCGGAGCAAGTCACAGACGCCCGAGCGCGGGATGGTCTGGCTGATGAGCTCCGGCAACTTGAAGAACGGTCTGCAGCGTCGACACGACGACGGTCGTGACGTGCGAACTACCAAGAGAAGCTACCTAGTGCGTGATCCCGGCGATCCTCCGGGCCGTGCAACGGTAACTCTTGAAGATCTTAGACCAGATCAAGAGCAGATACTGACGGCGATTCTCCTAGGTCTGTTTTTGCGGTCTTTGATTTGCTTGGGATTTTGACTAAGCTGTCCTATAAATCTTTTGGAAGAGGGGTGTGTGGCAGTAGATGCCTCATACAGTGGTTGAGCACTGAATATTTGTATCTGCACAGCTCTACAACCACTAGGTCGAGACAAGGCGATGTGTTTGTATCAATCTATCAGTAAGATAGTCCTACCGAGAAACCGTTAAGATGGGACTGTACAGGAGCCTGTGGCCAGGGCTCCAGCAGTCAGTTAGCCTTAGTTCCCTATTTCCATCTTAGTACACACGCCGGTGTTTGGGAGTGCGGCCTCCCTTTGTCTAGAGTACTTTCTGTGCTTTATTGAGAGCCAATCGTCGAGACGGATGTGCTCCCACGCACTCGAGAAAGTCTAGTCGCCGCACCAGCGTCTGTGACAAAGCCATGTCGCCGTGGAGCCGACGGGAAACGCGTGGAGAACAAATAGAAGGCAGAGCACCTTGGCGACGGGGTTCGGGGACGGCTTTTCCATCGCAAAACCTTTGGTCGGGGCACGGCGGCTTGTGCGCCACTGCCAAGCGCCCGTTCGACCGTGCTTCTGGTTCAAAAGAGCAGTGCGTGGTCTACGATGTAGAGGACGGTATTTGCCAAATTGCCAAGCGGCACAAGCGATGCAACTGCGCATGTATGTCGTGGGCACAGAAATGGGTTCGCGCCGAAAAGCAAGGCAACGCGAAACCCTGCCTACGCTTACGTTCGACTTCGCGGTCCAGGATCCAAGACGCGGGTGAGAGTACCTTCTCGTTCGAGCAATCGCATTCTGGCCTCCAAGACCCATGCTTCGTTCTCCCACTAGTAGCAGATTCAATCTTGTCACGCCAAGCCACAAAACACGGTGCTTACATTGCCGCACGTTTGAGAAAGGTCTGCTCAAGGGCGTGAAGTGTCGCCAAGAGCCTTCCGTTCGCGTGGCCCATAGCGGACCTAGTATCGACACACATACTAGTATAACCAGAGCCGACGTGCATACCATCGTCATGCGGGGATGGTCCGCGGACATCACGTGCAGTAGTCGTTGCCAGGCCACCGTGCGCCACGCAGAGAACCGATGGCCTCGTGGCCACATGGAGATGCGTGGCGTACGTAGACGTCCGACGATGTCCATGGTCGCGACCATGACCAAATCCCAAAGCTTCTCCCATCGACTTTTTAGCCTGTCGTATACACTTGGCATTTGTATGCGTGTTTCGTCTTCATCAAATTGATCACAGGATTTCCCACAGAGTATGATACAGTGCTTGTGCAATGCAGATGCGGGCCGCTTTCGGAGGGAACTGTGCTTGGCGCAAACTGCAATGAGCCCTTGCAGTCGATGAGCGTCATGGTCGACGTGACGTCACGGGCGTCCGTGCGCGAGAGGTCCGTGACCGCATGGCACTTGCCGATTTTGGATCGTGCCCAGTGGCACCTCATGGTGGAGAGTGTCGAAGATAGCATGTTTGTCCGACATACATGCGAGCGTGAGGCCAAAAGCGCATCGTCGAGAGCATAATTTCTGCGACACCGCTGGTTCCAGAGCATCCAAAGTGCGAGGTGTTGCATCATTTACCGGGCTCTTTTGCGTCGCGCGATCAAACGCGGTGTGGTGCGAGCGCCATTACAAGGCATAAAGGAGCCATGTAGAGCAGGTACTATGTATGGCTGCTCGTGCTGGGCAATCGAGTGAATGATGCGGCTAAAATATATGCTACAAATGTGTGCTACCGGGCGACCCACATGTGAATGGCGTCTCGAACATCTGGAGGTGCCTGTGTGTCTCGATGCATACGTAGGTCACCATTTCCAAAGTGAACTATCAGAGCACACCACAGCGGGCGGTCAAGTACATGCTACCTCGTATCGACAGAGTCCGACATCGGATCCTTTGCATCGAGGTTTCGATCTTTGGAACCACGAAATCCCACGCAGCACGTTCCAACACTTTACTTTCGTTTGAACGCATACATTGTCATTAGAAAGAGGAACTATTAAATTATGAACAGTATACGGCGCTCGGCTGGCAAAGCAGTCTTGTCGCCGTTAAGTCGACGTTGTTACATTCCGACGAGTTGATTGAGTTGCACGAAGCGTACAAAGATGTTGAAAATATCTAATCGTCCAGTGAGTCAAAAGTTTCATAGAGCAGCGTCTTACCCAGGAAGAGGAGCATGGCGTGGTTCTCCAGCTCGTCGTCGTTGTCCGAGCCCGAAAGCTCGATGACCATGAGCATCCTCACGAACACTTTTGCCCAGAGGAGAAAGAGGCGCATGTACTACGTATTTGAAACAGTGCAGTCACCCTCCATTCGCATCAGCGACCAAATACGGTACCGCGTCCATGAGGTACGGAACAGAGTACACGAAGGGCTGGATCCCCTCGAGGCAGCACATCAGATTCGAAAAAGCATTGCAGAGCTCCTCGACGGTCTGGTACACCTGATGCTCGGCTATGACATGATATGATGCATCTTCGCAAGGGTGGCATCGTACCGTTCCAGGCTGCGACTGTGAAGCACAGGCAGATGAGGGCTGTTGTTGCGCTATACGAGTGAACCATGCGTGAGTCATATGCGCATGGACCTTCTGCACGTACCTTGAAGAAGCGACAACGCTGGCTCGGTCCATAGCGTGTATTGACGCGATGGATGAGCCTTGCGAGGCGCCAAACGTCAAGGCCAAGAGCGTCGTCAATGTCCGCCGCAGCGCAGTGCAATTAAACGGCACGTGCGCCAGTACGGCGGAGCACAGGACGCCGCCGCCGAGTATCGCAGAGGAATGAGAGTCGGGCCAAGCTACGGTCCGCGCGATGACACCGCCGACGATTGGGAAGACGAGCCCAGACGCGCCAGAAAGATGCGCGTAGAGGCGCGGATTGTCGCTAATGTACACGGACACAAAGCCGCTATTGACGTGGTGCAGGACGGTTCCGGCGCCGTCTTCGAGCTGCAATGTCGGTGGCGGCGAGAGCTCGTTGCCCGCGGCCGTCGCGACAGGCTGCGAGATAAGGACGCGTCAAGGAAAGTGATTCTCTGTGGATCAGTATTACTAGCGACGTGTGCCTCGGTGAGCACCACAACCAATACTGCCGTCGGCTGCGATTCAGTGATATTGTACTTATAGGATTATGATTTACGACATTGGAAAGGCCATGTCGATCGGTTGATACAATGATGGATACACAACTTCGGACAAATGAAAGTGAT
>NW_012156460.1:151690-187659 GCF_000151545.1 Saprolegnia parasitica CBS 223.65 | reverse complement strand
CCTGTCTAAAAATAGATTCTGTGGAAGTAGCCTCTTGTTTGTATACCATACAAATACGAAATTGAACCGATCTTGCAATGTCGGTCACTTGCGTTGAGTATGCGGTATACTAGAATCGAATGATACGCTCACACAACAGTACCTTCGACTGCTGCGTATGCTGGCGAGAGGCAAGGAGCGTCCATCGCCCGTCACTGCTGATGCCTCTACGTGGACTTGGTGGTCGATTGGAAGCCATCCTCGTTTGTGTCCTGCTGTCTCTTGTCTGGCGTGGCGTTCAAGGCTGGATCGAAATCGCGGCTGACGATTGGTTGAAATGGTGCGGATTGGCAGGAACCAATCAAAAGGTCGGATTCGACGCTGGGTTGGTTGGTGCAGTTGCAATTGTAGCATGGGCAAGGACGCGAAGCAGCGGTCGGGCGGCAAGCCGCGGGCAGGCGACGGCGGCAAGGGCCGTGGCAAGAGCATGAAGGCGGCGGCGGCGCCGGAAGAGGACGCTCCCAAGATCCTGCGCAAGAACCCGTCGGGCATCAAGAACAAGATCAAGCGCCAGCAAGTCATGCAGCTCTACAAGAAGGAGAAGAAGACGATGAAGAAGGAGGCGCAGGCCGCGCGCAAGAAGGAAGCCGAGGAACTCGGCGACAAGGCGCCGGCCAAGCAGGTGCCCCGTACGATCGATAACGCGCGTGAGGCCGAAGTCACCATGATTGGCGGCGACGACGACGAGATCGCGGCCGACGACCAGGACGACGAGTTTGCGCGCATCTTTGGCAACGAAGAGACGCCCAAGCTCATGATCACGACGCGGCCGTTCCCGTCCGGTGACATGTACCCGTTCGTGCAGAACCTCATGGAGTTCATCCCGAATTCGTTCTACTACGACCGCAAGACGTACGACATCAAGGACATTTGCCGCTTCGCCGGCAACAAGGCCTTTACGCACGTGTGCATTCTCTCTGAGAAGGAGAAGAAGGTGAACGGGTATGTCTCTCGTATCGTCCTCGTAAGATGCTCATGATCGATCGACCTCTTGTGTAGCATGGTCGTGAGCCGCCTTCCGCATGGCCCGACGGCGTTTTTCAAAATCTCCAACGTCGTCCTCAACAACAAGATTCAAAACAAGGCCAAGCGCACGAGCCACCAGCCGGAGCTGATTCTGAACAACTTCAACACGCGCCTCGGTCACCGCATTGGTCGCTTCCTTGGCTCGTTCTTCGAGCACAAGCCCGACTTCAAGGGTCGCCAGGTCGTAACGTTCCACAACCAGCGCGATTTCATTTTTGTGCGCCAGCACCGCTACATTTTCGAGAACGGCAAGGTTTGTCGCCATGAGATCTTATTGGACCAATGCACTCACACGTCATGTAGAAGGCCCGGCTACAGGAGATTGGGCCGCGCTTCACGATGAAGTTGCGCTGGCTCCAGGAAGGCACGTTCGACACCAAGTACGGCGAGTACGAGTGGATTCACAAGCAGCACGCGATGGACACGTCGCGCCGAAAGTTCCACTTGTAAGCACGTCCATTGTCGCTGCCCTTCTCTCGTTTCTTTTACCACTTACCAATATAATCACATTTATTGCTTGCTACGCGCGTGTGATGCGGTCAGAGATCCGCGACCTGAACGACGCGGCAGCTTGTCAGGACTGCCGATCGATGGTGATGCCGGCCCGCAATTGTCGCGGCCCTGCAATTATTGAGGCGAGATACTTGTGCCAATTGCAGACACGGGGCTAGGCCAAGATCTCATTCCTATCTCGGATGGAGTCTGGTGTCGAGACGAGGGCCGATCCCCATCAACCGGATACGCATAGCAGCCATCCTTCTCGGCGCTTCATCGCTCAGTGCCACCTCCAACTTGCGAGTTCCTGCTTGCGGAGCGCCTGTCGTGCTTGCCGTCTCGGAGCTGCTGCGTGAGCGTTTCGGAACTCGAGGTTCTTATAGATACAAAGCGTGTTATTCCTCTAATGCCGCAAAAGGGCAATGGCGCGCCAGCATCAAACTAGCAATATCTAAACGTGAAATAGAACGGGCGAATTTACGCGGCGTTGGGGTCGCAAGCCTCGATGAGGTAAGCGATCAAGTCGCGGCGCTCCTGGGGCTTCTTGAGGCCGGCGAAGACCATCTTGGTGCCCTTGATGTACTTCTTGGGGGCAAGGAGGTACTCGAAAAGCGTCTCGTCCGTCCACGTGACACCCGAGTTCTTGTTGGCAGCCGAGTACGAGTAGTCGGGGGCCTGGCCGGACTGGCGGTTGATCAAGCCCGAGAGGTTGGGGCCCTGCTTGTGGGCGCCGCCGGGGTTGCACGTGTGGCACTGCGCGCACTTGGTCTTGAAGATCTTGGCACCCGCGGCCGCATCACCCTTACCACCAGCAACGTCCATCGTGTCAATTGAGCAGAAAAAGCAAAATGAGCCGAATTTGACGCCGCGCCATTCACCACTCAACACCACCCATGCGTGTTTTTGTGGTTTCACGCTCGTATCCGGAAGCCGGATACGATCCGTCGGGCCGGCCCAATGAGAAACGCCGCCCGCCAAGAACGCACCAATGATACGCATCCGTCGATGGAGCATCGAAGTTCGAAGCCACCTCTTGAATGCAACGGCAAGGCCGGCCCGATACATTAGACGAATGTACCCGAGCCCTACTGACTGCTGACGTCAACATCCTGATGATGGCAACTTCGATCGAAGCTGTGGAATGCCTTGTCGCACGTGGGCTGACGGTCTTCGGCAGCAATCTCCACGGTTCATCCAGGGAAGCCATACATTTGAGAGGGCGAAGCCAGAAGCATTGGCTAAGCGACGGCTGCAGTACCACGACGACGTCTGCGTCTTTGTAGTCTTCAACAGTGCGTTCTGAAGCTCCATGGAGGTCACCGAGGACGACGAGACATGATGGTCGTGAACGCCACCAAGATTCATTGGGTACGATGCGCCATCCTGGATCCCGAAGCGACAAGACGAGAAGGCGACAAGCGCAAAGCTCACCACGATGGGCGGATGCGTTGAGCGGTGCCGCACCGCCGGGACGACGTGGCGGTTTGTGGTTCAAGAATCTTCGTGGTGCTTCGCGACGCGTTGCTATGGCGCATCGCCTGCCTGCCCAGATGAGCTTCACGGATCGGATCGCCCAACGTTAAGGAACCGCCCGCTATCACTCGCAGCCACATTGCTCTTCGCGCTCATCCAGCGATGAAAGGCAGGCCACCCGACGACAGGCACATAGAAAGCGAGCTCCGCCCTGTGGCTCTTGTGATGTTATCACCGCCGCAAAGGCGCGCGTTCTGCGATGAGTATAGGTAGTGCACTCCGGTCCCCAACACACGAAGCAATTGATCGGCAATCGACCACGGAAGCCTTGGGCCACGTCTGATTGGGCACACAAAAGGATCCTGCTTCCTAGCAACCCCGACCGTGTCACCCCATCGCCACGCCTGCTAACTGCGGATGCGATCACACCATCAGCATTGTCCAACGACTGCGCTACCGTTGTTTCAGTAACATGAGTCGCACGAGGTTCGACTGCAGCCGCCATGAGGTCGCCAAGGATCTTGGCGAGATCGACCCACCGACTCTGTTAGACGAGGCGACGTCCTCTGGCATTCTTCAAGTCGTGTGTGGAACCGACGTCCTACACTAGTAATAGTATGATACCTTTGCGTACCGGGTATATACTATACACCCCACGAGCAACGGTGGCACCAAGGACATTGATGCCCTTGGTAGCACGCGTTTACCGTCTTTGGCGCGCTTCGTTGCAGCTCTGACGTCGCCCTTGGCACCAGAGCTCAGCGACGAGCTTGCGCGTGGCAACCGTGCGTCCTGCGTACGACACGCTCGCGCAATGCACGACCCTACGCGTCCACCTCGTTCTATCCGTCCATGGCATGCGAGAGGCGGTCCGAGCCACCGAGGTGCTTCTTCCTGTCACAGTGCATTGCATCATCCAGCATCTTGAAACAGTGCACTTGATGCCTTTCCGTATTGACCAACCGGCATTGCACCCGGAACCCGCGAGCGCCGACAGACCAACGCGTAAAGGTCCTCTGCTTCCTGCTCTGCTTCTGCGCCCACTTGGCGTCGCGCTGTTCCTGGGCCACTGTCCCGAGCGGCGCGTCACGGGCGGGGCGACAAAGGCTCGCCAACGTAACGTGCAACGCCACCAGGCGGGGTGACGCTGTCGGTAAAAGCGGAGCCATTCGACTCTGGCTCCCATGGCTCAAGAACTGCAACACCTTGATACGTAGTCTCGCATGGCGGCGTCGGAAGCCTGCGCGACGATCGGGTCGCTCGACCACGAGACGACGACGACAGCGAGCGTAGACACGCCGGCCGTCGCCGTGACGACGCGCTGGGAGGGCTACCTTCAGAAGCGGTCCGACTGGCTCAAGCAGTGGGAAGCCTACTACTTTGTGCTGCACGGCTGCGCGCTCTACTGCTATCTCTCGGCGGACGAGGCGAAGCGGCAGCCCGAGAACTCCAAGATCAAGCATGGCGCCTTCTCGTTCACGTCGCACGTCGTACTGCAGCACGTCGTCTCGATCCACAGCCACGGCGCGTTCGACTTTATCTTGGAAACGTCGAGTGGCAAGCCGCTCTACCTCCGCGCCAAGTCGCAAGCCATGAAGGCGGTGTGGATCGCGATGGCGTCGCAGGGCATCTACGACACGCGCATCGACAGCCGCGGCCGCGTCGCGCCCGTCGACGTGACCATCCGACCTGCCACGCTCCGCGACGCGTACGTCGCCTTTGCGTACGTGCAGTCGTCGCTGAGTGCACTCGAAGACGAAGCCCGCGAGAAGGTCCTCGAGCTCAAGATCCCGCCGCGCCAGGTCGTGCGGCCGACGACCACGATCGCGCTCGCAGTGGCCGCGCCGTCGATCGACCGCGCGGTCATGCGTCTCATCTCCGTGTGCCACCGGAGCCTCGCGCTGCGCACCAACTACCGCGTCGTCGTGCCGTTCCAAGGCGCCTACTCGGGGCACCACGGACTCCTCGAGTTCCTCACCAAGCTCACCAAGGCCGCGAAGCTCCTCACGTTCGCCGTGCACAGCCTCGAGATCGTCGAGTCGTCGTCCAAGCAGATCGTCGTCGTCGCCAAAGGTCATGAAAGCATGCAGGTGCGTGCGACCGGCAAGGTCCTCCGACAAGACTTTCTCCACAAGCTCTACATGCTGCCCAACGACGGACGCATCTTGCGGTACAACTCCATGACGACGATGAGGATACTAGTACGATCTGATGCGTCTTAGGTGGGAAGTCCATGGCGACACGGACGCATCGGCCCTCGCGTTCAAGGGCCTCGGGTCATCATCTGGACAGCATCCTGTCCAGCGCGACTCGCTCTCGACCATCAAGCTCGATCATCTGCCGTCGTTTGAGACGCGGCCGTCGTGGCAGCCGCCAGCCGACGCTTTGAGCCCCGACGACGTTGCCCACATACCGACGCCGCACGCACGACCCTCGACCACGCGGCGGTCGCCGCCACCCCGACGCCAGTCTCCGCCGCCCGTGCCCGTTCGGCTCTGCTCCCCCACAGCCGGAAACGTACCGTCGCCCCGGCGTCGCCATGAGGCAGGGCATGGCTGTATCACGAGCAACTCGCCGTTGGAGGCGCCGCTCAACTTTAAGCGCGGTCACCCGTGGCCGGACCCGCCGCTGCGACCGCCACACGAGCACGACATGCGCGCGGCGATCGCGACGGAGCTCGACCTCTGCCGCCGCCGAGACGACCTCGACCTGTACGTGACGCTCGCGTGCAAGTCGCTGCGCTGCGCCATGGGCACCGTCTGCATCTTTGGCGCGCAAGGCGGGTACTTTGTCGCCAAGCACGGCGTCCAGCGCGACCTGCTATCGTGGGACGTGCTCTTGGAAGCCCACGTGAGTAGCCAGCGCCCGCTCATCGTCCTCGACGCGACGAGGGACGTGCGGTTCGCGGCCAACCCGATCGTCGTCGACCGCAGCGTGCAGTTCTTTGTCGGCGTCCCGCTACTCTCGTCCGAGCACGTGCTGCTGGGCGTGCTCTCGGTGCTCGACCATACGCCACGCACGAGCCTCCGCGACGCCGACGTGACGGCGCTCGTCCAGATTGCGCAGACCATTATGAACCGCATCCAAGACGCTTCCGCGACAAGCGATCTTCGGCAGTCGGCGCCTGCCTACTCGGCGCGGCCCAAGAAGCAGCCCATTCGGCGGTCGTACCAGCAGCAAAAAGAGGTCGACCTCGACATTGATTAGTAGTAGCATGTAGCGTTCACGCACAATGTCCTTCATCTTCTGGTCATTGCGGCAGGTGCATGGACCGAGGCCAGTACGGAGCATCGCACCACGCCACGAGACGACTAGTGTACGCATATGAGCACTCGCGATGGCGGCGCGCCCGACGGCTTCGGGTGGCACGTTGCGCTGGGCTTGAAGATTGCGCCATCTGCCCATCGAAAGCTTGAGGGTCCGGATACGCATTATCATTTTATCGATAACGTCTCAATGATTTCTTGCCCTTGGCACCGAAACCCATGGAAACCGAGGAAACCAGTCGGATCTCGCAGCAACACGGATATGTAAATGACGCTCCTACAAAGGAGAGCGAGCAACATCACAGACACGGAGCCTAATGGTGGTCGTAAGATTGATCTTGGTGGCTCCTCGCACGCTATGGCGCCTTGTGCAACTCGGACGAGAACGACGTGAGGTGCGGAGGAGGACTTGCAACCATCCAAGAAAGGCCGCATCAGTTGACGCAACAGCATCGAAGCAATGTGCTCGAAGTGGTGGCAGAGACAAGTCGTCATGCCGGGAGAAACAGCGCGTCGTCTTAAAGCGTCGCTGCTCCGTTGACTGCAGCAGACCGCCGGAAGCTTATCGTCCTGTATTATAGTGCGTGTTGGCGTTCATATTATTGGCCCGGTCGAGGGACGAGGGACAGTCCGACCAGCGCGGTGGTAATAGGACCATTTGGATAAATGTTGCAGCACTTGAGACGGTTTGCGTTGCGCACACCCGGAGCCGGATCCGGATACGGTGCCACTTGGCCGAACGTGCCATTTGGGTGTTCGGAGCGGCAGCGTGGATGTTCCAGCAAGGAGCCGGGGCCTTGTCGTATAACCTCCAGTACTACAGCTCCAAGTAGACATCATGCGAAGGTGATGACGCCGCTCATGCAGGCGCTCCGCGTAGGATGCCCCGCGACTCGGAAGAGGCCAAGCGCCGCAGCCCGTCCACATCGCTCCCGCGAAGAATGCCACCCGGCCGGGTCATCGACGGCAAGCCATGCGAGCTCGCCGTCGAGATCCTCGCCGACAGCGTCTTGGGCGGCGAAGATCGCTTGTCGACGGCCGCGCGGCTGAGCTACCAGCAATCGTTTGTCGGGCTTGACGCGACCGACGTCTCGTCGTCGGCGGACGAGGAGTCGGCGACGCCACCGCCCATGCTCCCGGTAGCCGCGCCGAGCAGCAGTGCAGCATCCGACTTGCTCTCGCGCACCGCGAGCGGTCCCGAGCTTCTCCAGCGCATCAACGGGAACGCGACACAGGACCCTTCCACCGAAGCCGCGCGGCTTCGGAGCTTTAGCGCGTCCAACCTCAAGGCCACCCACGCCGTCGCCGTGCCCAAAGTGGTCGGTCTCCGCGGGCTCTACGAACCCAGCTTGTCGCTGCACTGGGAAGGCTACCTCATGAAGCGGTCCGACTGGCTCAAGCACTGGGAAACGTACTACTTTGTGTTGCACGGCCGCGTCCTCTGCTGCTATCTCTCCGAAGACGACGCGCGGCTACATCCGGAAAACTCCAAAATCAAGGACGGCCGCTTCACGTTCAGCGACAAGGTCGTCTTGGACAAGGTCATCGACCTCCGCACGCACGACGACTACGACTCTGGTGATGCGCCGACGTCACCGCCCGCGTCGAGCCCAAAGACGACCAAGCACGTGCCATTCCGCTTCATTTTCGAGACGCAGAACGCCAAGAAGCTCCAATTGCGCGCGAAGAGCGAGGCGAGCAAGCAGCTCTGGATGCACATGGCAACCCACGGCGTCGCCGACACGGACATGGAGAGCGGCGGGCTGCGGCGTCGCGGCCCGCTCCGGTCGGTGGGCCTCGCCGACTTTTACGCGGCGTACGAGCATGCGTACGCATCGCTCTGTGAGCTCGAAGACCGCGTCAAGATGTACCAGGTCCGGAGATATGACCGAGCTCTGCGGTCGCTGATGACCATCGCATTAGACACCCAAGCGCCACCGCGTGAGCATGGAAGTCATACCGAACGCGCCGATCGCGTCGCTTCGGCCGAAAACCGACCACATTTTGTGTCGGCTCTTCTCACTATTGTGTCCCGACGTCGTGCTGCGGTCCAACTACCTGCCGATGGTGCCCTTCGCCGGTGCGAACCTCATGGAAAATGGTATACTTTGGTGTGGGTTGACAGAGATATGCGTAGGCACGTACCGCGAGTACGCAGGCATCCTCGACTACTTTACCAACCTCTCGCGCGCGGTCAAGTTCAAGTCGTTCTCGGTGGACGGCATGAGCTGCGAGGGCCAGGGCGAGAAGCGGATCGTCGTCGTCTCGGGCAAGGAAACGATGCAAGTGCGCGCCTCGAACGCGACCTTTATGCAGCATTGGGTCCACAAGCTGCACTTTCGCGAAGACGGGCGCATCTCGCGGTACACCAACTCAATCGATCGGTTCATGGTTCATCGACGCTTTGTAGGTGGGAGATTTTTGGGGACGTGGTCGCTGCGTCCGTGGTGTTTAAACCGCAGGGGTTTTCGATGAACCTGACGCTGCCGTCGCACTCGGAGCGCGTGCGCGAGTCCTTTGTCGGCGGCTACGTCGTCTCGATCAAGTTCAAGACGCTCCATGGCATCCGCGTCGACCCGACGCAGTACACATTGCACTCTCTGGTCCGTGTCAATGCTGGATAAATCATGTCGTGGCGTAGCGCTATTTTGTGCGCTGTGCGTTTGAAACGAAATAACGAGTGGCACACGGAAGCACAGACCAAGGTGCTCACGGCGTCCGCGGTCGAGACCGACCTCTGCCACTTTGAAATCAACCAAGACGTGCTCCTGCAGCTCGACTCGCTCTCGCGCGATGACAACACGCTCCTTGGCGGTACCTCTTTTTTGTACATTGCGGATTTCGGGATCTCTTCGGCCTAGTCCAATTCTGCCTCGTCACGTCGCACGAGGTCTTGGCGCGGACGACCGTGAACCTCGCGTATTTTTTCAACCGCGCGGGCATGGACTCGAACTGGCAAACGTACACGCTCTCGAACGCAAACGAAAGCTTCTTTGGCAAGATGGTGCTCTCGGTGCGTCCATCGCCGAACCCACCGCCTCGGTTCAATGCCCTTTTTCAATTAGGTGCACATTGCGCCGCTCAGTCGTCTCCCGCCGTCGCCGACCACCGCGTCCAAGGCGACGCGGCCAGCGTCGTTCCCGTGGCTGCCCGCCAACCGCCAACAGGCCGTCGACGACCGGGCCGCGCGCGATGCTGAGCTCGTTCATTGCCGACGAGAGCAGCAGCGCCGAGATAGCTACCAAGACGCTCTCGACGCCGTCGCTTGTCGCGGACGACCGGGGCCTGCACCAGTTTATCATTGGGGACGCGACGTTCACGGTCGCGGACAAGTACCGCATGGTCAAGGTCGTGGGTAAGGGCACGTACGGTGTCGTGATTGCGGCCAGCGACTGCATCCACGGCGGCACGTTTGCGATCAAGAAGATTGGCCAGTTCATGCGCCACCCAAAGGTGGCCATGCTCGCGTTCCGCGAGATTCAGCTCATGAACAAGGTCGGGTCGCACCCGAATATCATGGGCATCCACGAGCTGCAGCGGCCCCTGAGCTTCGAGACGTACGTGTTTTTTGCTGTGTTTTTGGATGGTGTGACATGTGGCGCGTAGATTTGACGACTTGTACATTGTTCAGTCGCTCATGGAGACCGACTTGTGCCGCGTGATCCACTCGAAAGAGCACCTCTCGGACGAACACATTCAGTTCCTCATGTACCAGATCTTGTGTGGGATCGCCTACATCCACTCGGCCAACGTCCTCCATCGCGATCTCAAGCCGAGCAATATTTTGGTCAACTCGGATTGCGCGGTCAAGATCTGCGACTTTGGCCTCGCACGCTTTGCGACCGACCAAGACCTCGAGGAAGGGTTGAGCGAATACGTCGTTACTCGATGGTAACATTGTCGACCGCTGTGCGATCTCTGATCGAATCGGGCTAGGTACCGCGCCCCCGAGCTCCTCTTGGCCAACGCGTACGCCATGTCGATCGATGTGTGGAGCGTCGGCTGCATCTTTGGCGAGCTCCTCGGTCGGCGCGTCCTCTTTCCTGGCAAGAGCTACGTGGACCAGCTCAAGGTAGCCTTAAAATGATGACGGCAGCGCGTCATCGCGTGTAGGTCATCATTGAAGTCGTGGGCACGCCGTCGACATTTTCCTTCTGCGACAACCCGTCGGCGCGCCGGTTTGCGGGCCGCCAGCTCTTGACGCAGAGTCCGCTCATCGCCAAGGTGGCGTGGACCGACGTCTTTCCCCACGCCAACCCCGAGGTACTTTTGAAAAAGCAACGAGTTGAGGACGACCGAGGGTGTAGGCGCTAAGTTTGCTCGACAAACTGCTGCAATTTGACCCGAACGACCGCATCTCGGCGGTCGAGGCCATTGCGCACCCGTACTTTGACTCGTGCCGCAACGAAGCGCTCGAGCAGCTCACGTTTGTGCCGACCGAGGCCGACGAAGGACCGCCGCCCAACATTGACTACCGCAAGGTGCAGCCCGCGCAGCTCAAGAAGCTCCTCTTTGACGAGGTCATGAAGGACCGCGCGTCCTCCTAGTCGTCGTCGTCGTCGTCCATATCATAGCACATGTCGCAGTTTTTTCCGTCCTGGTCCGCAAAGTGCAATCTCAGACAGGCGGATACGAAAGCGTTGAAAGATGAAGTACATGGTCAGCGTTGGATGACGCTTAGACACGAAGATAGGCAAGGACCGCAAGCAGGATCGAGGCAGCGAAGCCGAGCGACGGGCGAAGGGCCACCGCCGGGCTGCTGCACGAGCGACACGAGAGGTCCGCGCACGGCTTGCAGATCGTTCCGGCACAGCCGCGTGCACAGACGCACGCACCGGCTTGGCAAGCGCCCAGCGCGCCGCAAACGACACCGGTGCACGCGTCGATCGTGCTTGCCATTGCACCCTACAACCAGGCTTTGTAACTGGAGAAGAGAGGGAGGTTATGGCCGTACCCCGGGGTAGCAGACGTTGGAGATGCGCTGGTACGCTGTCGTCGTGTTGGTGAGGCACGAGCACTGGCCCGAGCCCGTGTTGCAAATGCCACCGCCGCAAGCAGTGTCGGACGTGCACTGCGTGCACTGCGGGCCACTCCAGCCCTTCTTGCAGACGCATTGGCCGTCAATGCACGTGCCTTTCGTGTTGCCGTCGCCGCAGTCAAAGAGGCAGGCACCTGCTCCGAGGTGTGAAGAAGGCTCGGTATCGTATGGACAGCGACATACTGCTGACGACGTTTTCGCATTGACCGCCCGAGAAGCCGGCATTGCACGCACAGCCGTACGAGCTTTTCGGGTCGTTGATATCGAGGGGCGTGCACGTGCCGTGAAGGTTGCAGAGCTCGTTGAGACCCGAGTTGCACACTATGTAGTACGTCATGACGATGGTCCAATGGAGAGGAGGGTCGTACGGTTGCCGCTGTTGCAGGCTAGCGGGAAGGCACTCGACGTCTTGCACTCTTGCTGCGGTACGCAAAAGAACTGCCCCGCGTAGTACCCCGTCGAGCCCTTGGGCGGCAGCGGGTCGCGGTAGCACTGGAAGCAGTCGGAGCTGTCGGCTGGTAGGTTGCTCTGGCTTGTGATTGTCGAGTCGCTTGTCGTTCCGTTGGTTAAAAGCCGGCGCCCGTCGTCGTCGTCCCAGCGCTGTTGCCCGTGCAGCAATTGATGTTGCGGAGGCGCGTCGTGTTGAGAAACACGCACTGCGTCTGGAGGTAGCCGCCTGGCGCCGACGGCGCGTTGAAGCTCGGGCAGTTGCCGACGCTGCTGCCGCGGCAGAGTTGCTTGGGCGTGCACTTGCTCAAGACGGCGCTTGGGTTGTACGACGCATGCTTGACCGTGATGCAGCCCGTGCCATCGGGGCAGTCGGCGTCCGAGGTGCAGTCGCTGGCCAAGGCCGGAGTACCGTGTACGCGGCCTGCGAGGAAGGCGAGCGCTACGAGCGCCAGCAGCGTCTTCTTGCAGCGACCCATGATCCTCGCAATGTCGGAAGCCGAAATGGCAACCGACGTCCGTCCTGCAGCCGAGCAGTTTCGGATTTTATCGCGTATTTATAGAATACCGGATACCATCCGGAATTCGTACCCGATTCGATGCCACGAACGCTGCATTGATTGGATGCTGCTACCCAATTAAAAACGTTGAAAAATCGATGAGCCAATCCAAAGCCAATCATGCAATCTAGAGCCTCCGTAGCGACGACCCTGGTCAGCATCAGACTCAACCTCGCTTGACGAGCAAGAGCCACAGCCATAGCTTTGCCGTGTGCTGGTTACTGCGACGTAGAGACAGCAAGTCATCTAGGCATTCGGACGACGGAGGCTGGCGCAGGGCGTCTTGGTTCAACGACTCACAGGACAGCCTTTGGACGCTGTGGACTGAAGCGTGACGACCAGCAGGACGTCCCACCCTTTGCTAGCGACGTGGGCCACACGAGTGCGTAGACGAGCTTTGCAGCGAAGCGTCCCACAGCGCTAGACGTGGTACAGAAAGACTCATGGAATTGACAACGTTTAGTCGACGGGCGTCGTCGGGAGGTTCGCGGCGCTTTCCCGCTCTTCGTCAAACAACGCGGAACTCAAGTAGCGTTCGCCAAAGCTCGGGAGGATCGCAACGATGAGCTTGCCAGCGTTTTCAGGGCGCTTGGCGAGCTTCAAGCTGGCAATGATGGCGGCGCCCGACGAAGGGCCGACGAGGATGCCTTCTTCGACCGCCAGCCTAGATACAACGTGAGTTCTCGACTCGCTCGTAATAAGAGTTAGAGAGCACGCACCGCTTGGCCATGGCCATCGATTCGGGCGCGTTGGCCGTGATCACTTCATCAATGAGCGACCGGTCGAGGATCTCGGGCACAAAGCCAGCGCCGATACCCTGGATCTTGTGGGGCGCCGGCGCGCCGCCCGAGAGGACGGGGCTTTCCTCGGGCTCGACGGCCACGATCTTGACGTCCGGCTTCTTGGGCTTGAGGTACTTGGCCGTGCCCGTGATGGTGCCACCGGTGCCGACGCCGGCGACAAAGATGTCGATCTTGCCGTCCGTGTCGCGCCAGATCTCGGGGCCCGTCGTCTCAAAGTGGATCTTGGGGTTGGCCGCGTTCTTAAACTGCTGGAGGAGAATCGCGTTTGGCGTCTCGCGCACAATCTCTTCGGCCTTGAGGCACGCGCCCGTCATGCCCCGGGCGCCCGGCATAAGCACGAGGTCGGCGCCGTACGCCTTGAGCAAGATGCGGCGCTCCATCGACATGGAGTCGGGCATGACAATCTTGAGCTTGTAGCCGCGGGCGGCGCAGGCCATGGCGAGGCCGATGCCCGTGTTGCCGCTCGTGGGCTCGACGATGATCGAGTCCTTGTTGAGCTTGCCTTCCTCCTCGGCGACCTTGATCATGCTCAAGCCGATGCGGTCCTTGACACTGCTCGCCGGCTCCATGAACTCGCACTTGACGGCGATGCGCGCGTGGCAGCCCTTGGTCACCTTGTTCAGGTAGAGCAGCGGCGTGTTGCCAATGAGGTCCGTGATGCTCTCGGCGATCTTGGGGCGGTGCGTCGACGAGCTCAGCGTCCGGCGAAGGAGCGACGACGAGTGGCGCAGCATGGTGGCGTGGGAAGGGACGCTGTGGAGGAAATTGCAGAATGGCCAGCGATCGAGCCGCTGGCAATCCACGCGACAGCGCGCCGCGTTCTTATTGGCGGTTGCAACTTCGGTTAATCCGAAGATCCGGAAGTAGAACTTCGGCTACGTGCCACCAGCTTGCAAACGTGAGGTTCAAAGTTGAGTTGCGACATGAACGCGCATACCAATCACACGACGGATCGCGGCGAAGCAGAATGAACTCTTGCAGGAGGAAGCGGCGGGGGACGAAGCGCCGCGAAGCTGCGACAGACCCTTCGAATACTCGCTTAGTACCGATTAGAGCCCGTTTGAACCGGTTGGAAAACCGTAGCGGGATATGGCGACGGCCGTGTGGATGCTGGCTGCAGACAGCCGCCGATAAACTGCAGGTCCACTACCGTGCACCCGATCAGGTTCAAGTCCGGGCTGGCCCACCACGCCGTGACACAAAACCTCAACTGCGTGTTTTTAGCCGGTTACCACAAATCCAAAATCCAGCGCTGCCAATGGTGAAATGGACACGCGGAAACCTCGGGCGCTTCCTTCGGCGACTCGAAGAAGGTCCTCGTGCAGTGTTACGTTGTAGTACGTGCGAACATGGAGGAACAATCGACGCACAGTGCGGACGTGCTTGGCCCACCGACGCAGTCGGTCGTCGAGCGCCTCGTTCTCTCGTCGTAGCTCGTGGCCTCGCGTTGCTGCTTGAGCTTTGTGGTTGCTGCCAGACCAATACGACCGTCCGCGAGATGGTCTTGAGCTTGCTGCCCACCGGACGAGCTCACCCTACTGTACTCTTGCAGTCTCGTTGCCGCGTTGCTCAATCTAGTGTTGGAATAACCGACACGTGGCAACCGCTGACGTCGCAACCGCCGGCTTCTCCAAGGATATCCTATAACGGGCCTCCACGTGCAGATGCTTGCTCGCCTTCGCCGGACGGCAACTGGGCTTGCCCCAGAACGTTGGTCGAATTGTGTTACGCCACTGCACCGGCGCGCAGTCGAGGTCGACCTGCTTCTTGCCGCTAGCAGCTCGGAAGAGAGAGCTCGTGAGGCCATTGCCGTCGCCTTGCAGAGGCGGCCGCCTGTCCCGGCGCCAAAACGCTCGGCTCGTCGTTCGAACTTCAAGGGCGGGCCGGTTTCGATAGTCGATGATTCGCTGAAATGCAGCGAATCCGAACGCGAGAAAGAGCGAAAGGACACCGTAGTGGCCAATCATCGCTGCGCAGGCCTAACCGACGGACTTTTAGCCAATCATCGACGACCGAGATCCGGCTCCAAAAAGGATACCTTTGTCGTCATTTTCTAATTTCCGCCGTTCGAAAAAAAGATCTTTGCCATGGCCGGGACGACCGAGACAAGCTGCCACGAGTCCAAGCGCCGGAAGCTCAGCGCCGAGTCGCCCGCCATCGAGGACGTGCCCGAGCCGACGATGGACTCGCCGCCGTTGACCATGGCCGCCATGGCCGCCCACGACCGGTACCTCGGGCTGCTGCCCGACTCGGACTCGGACGACGACCTTGTGAGCATCTCGAGCGTGAGCACGCTCGACGAAGCGCCGCCAGCGCCACCCGCTACACCGCCAGCGCCTGTGGAGGCGCCGCTTCCGACGACGCCGGCGCCGGTCCAGTGCAAGCTGGACATGGCATTTGACGCAACCCCAAAGCCCGTGCTGCGCGGTGCGTACGAAGTCTATTACAACGAAGTCAAGTGGAGCGGGTCGTGGGGCTTCTCGTCGACCGCGTTTGAGCAGCCGGGGCAGACGCTGAGCAAGTTTTCGTACCGTTGCATCAAGTGCACGGACGCCACCATGGAGATGAACCGACCGAAAAGCGGCGTCTACGAAGGGTACTTTCTGCTGCAACCGTTCCAGGGCAAGCCGCAGCGCGTCGTCGAGAAGCAGGTCACGCTGTCGTTCACGCCGCTGTCGCCGACGACGTACGAGGTCGAAGGCGCGGGCAAGAACAAGTACGGCGCGTTCCTCCTCCGTGGCACGTTCGAGTGGGGCGCGCCGCTGACCATGGAAAAGATCTACGTCTCGTAGCCGCCTCGTCGTCCTCCATGTCGTCGTCGTTGTCGGTGTGTCATCCTCATATATTTATCCGTGTCTTGTGTCTGTGTACATTGCGTCTACTACTCGTTGGTGCTGTCGGGAATGACGCACATGGTGCGGATCCAGCGGCGACGGCGCACCGAGTTGCCGCCCTTGCGTGCGTTCGACTTGCCTTTGGCCAAATGCACCTTGAAGCGCGGAAAGTCCGTCGCGTAGCTCCAGCCTTCTTCGTCGCACTCGGTGTACTTGTTGTCGATCTTCCACTCGGACGTCCATGTCCAGCCACGCGGCGGCGTCACGCCATCGAACGCGAGCTCCTTCGTGCCTTCGCGGTTCGAGAAGCGGGGGCGGTCCGTCGGCCACAAGTGGTTCGGCTCCCATTTCCCAAAGATATGGACGCGCTGGTTCTCAAAGATCTCTTCCAACGCGACTTCTTCGTCAATGATCGAGCAGAGGCGCGCGAGGCGGTGCGGCGGCGGAAGCAGCGCCGGCTCCTTGCTGCTGCCACCATCGGCCATCGCATCGTGGCGCTCGTTCAGAAGGCGGTAGAAGAGCTCGTACGACTCGGCGACCGTCGACTTGGTCTGCGTGAGGATCTTGCTCTTGAACATGCAGCCTTTCGAGAACGGAATCGCGAGGTAGATCTTGACGTGGATCGGTCCATGCTCGGTCTTTTCAAACACCGTGACGTGCTCGACGGTGAAGCAGTCGCCGTACGGAATGTCATGCAGCTGCACGCGGATGCTCTGCTTCATCTCGTTGCCTTCGTCGACCTCGGGGCCGCACCCGGCCGGGAGGTACCCGGCCATGTGCCACGTATTCGTCGTCATTGTCGACGACGGGCCAATCGGCGCGTGCGTGAGCGACCGGAACGTCACCTTGCGCACGACTCCGCCGTACATGAGCGACGGCTCCCACGGCTCGCGCTCCATCTAGCACCGACATTGTCAATCAACAAGCTGGACGAGGCAGAGGACCTCCGTGTCGCCGCGCTCTTTGTAGTATGCCTCCCAGATCGGGTTGGAGGACATGGCGCCTTCCGGCGGCTCATCGACGCTGCTGTGGTACGTTTCCACAAACTCTTTAAACGTCGCGATGGACGCCGGCAGATCAAACTCGCCAATGAGCTCGAGGTCTTTCGGCTCGGACGTCAAAAACGGGACGATCGGGTCGGCTTCGCACTCGGACGACGGCGCGTGCTCGGTCGAGTAGGCCAGCTTGACGTTGAGCGTCCCTAAGATCGACTCCTTGGTCTGGTTCTTCTGCGTCGTCGCCAAAATGGGCCATTTGGCCTCGACGGTCGAGCTAGATGCAGGCCATTGAGAGAGGCACGCGAGACGAAGGGTCGCACCGGAGGACGCCCGCGGGCCCAAAGAGCTCTTTGAGCGAGATCGTGACGCGACCAATCTTGGTCGTCTTGACGCGCATCGTGACTTCGTGGACGTGCACGACGAGGATGTCGGGAAGGCCGCCAAACATGCCCGTGATGCCGAGGCTCTGGCACTCGTCGCACGTGTTGCACTCGTGGTCCGGGAAGCTCCACGTCAGCGGTTCGTTCCACACCACCGACTTGGTCGTCTACGCCGTGTAAGACATTATTGACAATAAGAACGTAGTCGCACCTCGTTCACACGCTGCTGGCTCGTCTGCCCCACGGGCACCATCGAGTGGTCATGGAGCTCCGACTTGAACTTGGCAACAAGAAAGTACTGGCGCATCGACGTCTCCTTGAGCGCCGTGACGAGGAAGTTGTCGACGTCAATGTTGAGCGAGTGCACCATGCGCGGCGCATGGAGGTTGTGCAGCTCGTGGTGCATATCCATCGGGTCAATGCGGCCTACAGGAAGCGGATGCCATGGAGACGATGGAAGACGATGAAGACGCACCCGTGATGGTGCTCTGGACGGCGCGCGTTTGGAGCACGAGGAGCCACTTGTTCATCTTGAATTCGTCGTCAAACTGGAAAAAGTACGTGGCGCCGAGCGTGTTGCGCAGCTCGAGAGTCGCTTGGCTCGAGGCGTCGACTTCGACCTGGTGGACGGTGAACGTGTGCTTGGGCGCCGAGTTGCGCCGCGCGGCCTCGGCGTTCGAGTAGCACTTGATGCGCGCGTACGCGTCGAGGATCACCCAGCGCTTCTTCCAGACCTTGCTCGCCGCGCCCTTCTTGACCGTGACGTAGCCATCGAGCACATGGTCGCCGAGCGTCGTAATGTCCTCGAGGATGTGCTAGCATCGCATCGCACCCTGAGCCGGATTGCTTCGGCTCGCATCGTACATACCTGGTCGACGTTCTTCATGGCCCGGCGGCGCCATGCAATAAGACTCTTCCGGCCGCCAAGCAGATGCGTCGACGACTTTTCTTTGGCAAAGTCCCCGAAGAGCATCATGGGGCCAAAGAGCGCGCGGCCAAGCACCGCAATCGACGCCAGCGCGATGGTGATGTACATGACGAGCTCGACGGAAGCGCCGCCAAGACACCACTCCATCGTCCTCGCTGCCCTCGTCGACTTGGTTTTTGGTTGTATTGGCTTCACATATTATAATTGATTTTCGAATATTTCGGAATTAAATTTCGCCACGCAGGCGTGCCACGTCCGTAATCGTTGACGCTAGGCGTATGCTACCAGCAGCCATGCCATGCGACCCTCTGCCTGCGCCTGCGCAGTAGGGCTTCTATGACCCGAGGTCCTTGCGGCGGCGGCGGCGGCAGCGACGCGGGCGTCACCCGCAGTGCAACGGTAGTAACGCGCGAAGACACGGGCGTTCTATGGCGATGGATCGGCAGTCGACATGGGTTCGCGCTGCAAGTGACGTCAAAGCACGCAACTGGTCAGCGATGCTGGCTTCTTGCATTCAAACATGACATCTGAACGTTCTGACCCGACCCGGAGGCGCTCGGAGCGCATGCTGTGCTTGATGCCGGCGCACGGAAGAATCCCACGTCGCATGAAACAGAATTCGGAGCTTACTCGACGAGTGCGACGACTACATCTCTCGCAGCGACCGTGCAATGGCTTCGGCGATTTCGTCCTCCTCCGAGCGGGCGGGCGGTGCTACGGGCGCGACGGCGGTTGAAGCCGGCGGTGCCGTTGTCGGAGGCGTTGAGAGCGACACGGGGGCACCAAACGGCGACGCGGCGGCCGGCGGTTGGCCGTAGCCCATACCATAAGGACTTGCGGGGAAGGCGCCACCTTGCATCATCTGCTCCATGAGCTGCGGGTTCGCCATCATCTGCTGCATTTGCTGCCGCATCATCGGGTTGTTCTGGACCGCGCCGAGAGCTTGCTGCAGCATCGCGGGATTCGCGAGCGCCTGCTGCAACATGGGATTGCCCTGCGCCATTTGCTGGATCCGCGGGTCGTTCTGAAGCATGGACGCGAGCATCGGGTTTTGCAACATCGCTTGCATGCCCTGCAGCGGGTCACTGCCCAAGCCACCGGGGACTGCCGACGGCGCGAAGGCTGGGGCCGCCGACGGTGCGAAAGCTGGCGCGGCGGCGGGTGCACTGGCTTGGTCGAGAAGGCGCTTGGAGGCGACGAGATGCTCCCAGTTGGTAGCCGTCGGCACGAGCACGAGAAAGCCCTGTACATAGCATAAGCTAGACCATAGTCCTACAGGGTGCAGTCGTACCTCTTCAACGCCGGCGGCAAAGCCCATCGCATGGACACAGGCGAGGCCATGGGGTACGTCCAGCACTTTCTTCTTCAAGGCTTCGTTGCTCAGGCGAATCTTTCGGTACTTTTCTTCGGTCGGATGGTTGACGATGTTCTCGGCCATCTTCTTGAGCGTGGCGAGCGCCGCAACGCCAGCGGTCGTCTGCTTCAATAGCGGCAAAAGCGACACCAGCGAGACTTGCGTGGAGCTTGCCGCAGCGGTTGTCGCAGTGGGCGCCGGCGTCGGTGTCGCCGCGGGCATGAGCTTGGCGTTAATGACCAAGTGCACCGTGAGGCCGTCCGTGAGCGCATACGAGGCGAGCGTCGCCTTCTCGTCGAGGACGCGGCCTTGGAAGATGAGGCGCTGGGCCTCCGGCGGGCAGTGCAGGAGTTCCTGCACCTTGAGCTTGAGATCGAGCACGGTCGCCGTCACCACGTCGATCGCGACGTCGTGGGCCGCGCCCGTCGTCTGCTTGACCGTCACGTGTGTCATGGTCCTCCGTAGTAATATTGAAAAAGTGCATACAAACCGCAAGATGTTCTCGAAGGCCGTCGAAGCAGGCAATCTAACACGTGTTATGACGCCATCCAAAGTGTTATCACATATAACCAAATGTTATCCAGCAGCGTGACAAAGGTTATCTACTCGGTCGCCAAGGCCGCCACGACGGCTTCGACCAGCGCAGCCGTAAGGTCGTCTTGAGACGGAAGCCACTGGATCTCGCGGACGTCGTCGACTTGGTGCTGGTTGGCCTTGATGCGCGCAAGGAGTGTGGTCATGGACGCCGGGACCGCGGTTGCGACAGCGGCATCCACGCCTGCTTGGAACTTGCTGCTGTGGGTCCAGACAATGCCCACGGAGCTTGTGACGCGGCACTGCGTCTGCGTCGGCACGTCGAGCTGCACGTCGTAGCGCACTTCCACCTAGAAGCCCTGACCCCGCCTAGGGTTAGGTGTCGTACCGAAAAGGCGTGGCCGTCCGGGAGGTCGCCGACGTAGATCTTGGAGCCATACCGGAGAAGCTGTGCATCTAGCAGTATATATATACGAGCTGTTGGATAGTATTACCAAGAGCGTCGTACCGTTCATCTCGTACCACTGGTACTCGCGCACCGTCGTCGTCGCGTGGCCCGCCAAGCCTTCGACCGGCATCGTAAACGTTTGCTTTCTACACCCATTGAGAGCTCGATAGATTGATAGATAGTAGATGGACGCACCGGACGTGGCCAAGCGTGGGGTGGTACGTCCATGGGCTCATGTCGACGTTCACATGCTTGCTCTCGTCGTGGGTTTTGCGGAAGAAGGCACTGGCGTCCGAGACAAACCACTCGAAGTACGTGGTTGGCGTGAGTGGCCACATGACAGCATAGACAGTCTTGGTCGCATCTTCGCCTTCAAAGAACGACGTCGACGCTTTCCAGGGCAAACTCAGTGGCTCGAGCACGTTCAAGTGTTCGACCTGGTTGCGCTCAAATTGCTGCTGCACGTGGCTGTAGAGAAGCGTCGGAAGGTTCCAGAGCACTTTGGACGAGTGGTTCCGCGCGACGAGAAGCGCCGCAAGCTGCTGGGCGCTGCCGAGGACCGCGGCCCGGGATGCCGTCTCGATATGGCGCTGGAAGAGCGTCGGCTTGCGCCAGTGCACGGCTTTAAGGCACGTCAAACTCACGCGTTTGTCGCCAAGACTCTTGAGGAGGTACTCGATTTCAAGCGAGAACGTATCGCCGAGCGCAAGGCCGTGCAACTGGACCTTGATCTTGAACGAGAGCTCGTCGTGCTCAAACTTGCACGCGTGGTACTCGTCGACCGACCCCGGCGAGATCGGGTAGCTCACGAGCCGGACATTGCCGAGGCTTGGGTGGCTCGACCAGCTCCCGCACGCATCCGGCAGCATGACATCGTACGCGTCAACAAACAAGTTGGTCAGCGACGACATGCTACACTCTGTTTTAAGACGCGCCAAAAAGATATGCAAGGACTTACGTCACATTTTCGAGCGTTTGCGTCAAGATGGTGGCAAACGACGTCGACTGGAAAAATGACGCCGTCGCAGAGAGCCATGGCAGCGTCGGGGCTTCGGCGACAAACGACTCGCGCGCCGGCGACGACGACGACGACGACGACCGCGACGGGCGAGGCCCATTCGCGACCCCGTCCTTCTTGAACGCAACGAGGTCCGAGGCGTACCGCACGCAGAGCGCTGACGAATAGTTCTTGGAGAGCGAGAGCATGCGGTCGCCTTCCTTCATGCGCGTGGAGAGCCACATGCCTGTACATCGCGATGAGACCAGAGAGGCTGGCGAGGCGACCTTTGCCAAAGCGCGCCGAGCACAGAATCAAGTGGATCGGGCACGAGATCGCATCGTCTTGAGCCATGGGTGGGACGTCCGCTATCATTTTACATGCATACTTTTGAGAAGGATAGGTCGGCGGCGATCTACCGTTTTGAAGCACGCGAAAGGCCTCCCAGTTTTGCAGCTTCTTGGCCGAGGCCACGACCATGGAGACGACGTTTTGGCCGACGAAGCGCTGGGTCGAGAGCGAGAGGAGGCCCCAGTGGTGCGTCTTGCCGCGGACCCAGATGAAGAGGCACGAATCGTCCGGGCGCGCCGTGAGCTTGAGGCGGCCGTCGACGGATTTCACAAAGAAGCCCGAGTTGACTTCTTGGAGGTAAATGGGCTTGGACTGGCCGCTCACTGCGTTGAAGCCCAGTGTGTGGTCGCGCAGACCGATGCCCACGCCGGCAAAGAGGCTGCTCTGCGCGGTTGAGATGAGCTCGGACGAGTTGGACGCAGCTACATGGCTCGTCAACGATGATGAAAGGGATAAGACCGTACCAGAGCTCTTTCGATACATGGCAGGCTTGTGGACAGGCGAAGCAGCCGGCGACGAGCCGGGCGACGCCTCGTGCTGCGCCAAGGAGCCTTCCGTGAGCGTGGTGGTCGTCGACGTTGCCCGCGTCTTGCGAGGCATGCTCGACGACTCGATGGCAACGTAGACCGTCGACTGGATCTTGAAGAGCCTAGATTGTTGTCAGAGGCGAAAGCCATGCAGGCGAAGCGCGTACAGCTTGTCAAAGATGGGGCCGAGCGACCGCTGCTCGGCGACGACGAGGATCGAGACCGAGACGGGCAGGATCATAAAGAAAATGGTCTCCACGTACGTGAAGGCAAGGACGACGCGCATCCAGAACATGCCGAAGACAGCGCCCATGGCGATGCCACAGCTGTGGCCGAGCGAGAGCGCGCCGACGTCCTTGGCTCGCCGCCCCATTTTCACTTGCGCAAGCAAAACTGATACACGGCAACCGGATACACTCGCTTGTCCGGTTGACGAAATGCGTAATCGAGGCAGTGTGGGCGCCTATTTTCGGCATTGGCCGAACACACCGGTGCTCGGCACCAGGATTGCGGAGGCGGCGTCTTCAATCATCATGCTCTCTTGCGACGGCGCATGCGTCCCATAGTAGCATGAAGGCATGCTGTGCTTACTTCAAGTACGAATGAATTAATACGTCGCGACCGTGCTGGCTCGATCTGCACCGCGTCTCTTGTTCACGGCATATGCCGATTATTAGACAATGGGTGACTCATATATCCAGCCAGGTCCTTGGACATCCCGACATCCCGCTGCTGCTGCCAGCACAGGACAAGACGTCATGCATCCCGTAGCGCCTCCCTCTCTTGCGTACGATCAGCAATCACGCTGGCACTTTGACACTCTGGTTCCTGGCTGGCATTCCGGTCTTTCCTGCACCCATTGCAAATTACAGTGTTTTTCAAACAGAATATGGTTACACTGCCCACGCGCTTGGCGTGCTCAAGGTCGTGCGGGGTCGTCGCCGTGGTCGCGCTGCATGGCCTTTCACTGTGGCACGTGCGGGCCAAGATTGCCAACACACCCGTTCAGGTCATTCGCGTCATGGTGCACGTCGTGCATGGAGGCCGCATCGACGCTCAAGAGCGTTCTGTAGCGTGCTTTTAGACATCCAGATATTTAGCGCTCAACTCGGCGTCGATGAGGAGGTAGTAAGACTACTCGTTTGTTTGTATTATGCCTTCTTTTACGCAATGATTCGAGCTATGAACGGTCCAGTAGTAGTCTAAGAACACCCAAAAGCGTCGTTCGTCGGAGCCTTGGATGCACTCTCTCGCTCACCCATCCGGTGCTACAATTGTAGCAAGGTAGAAAATTGCTTGCGACTCTGGATATGCATTCTGTGCCTCTTGACTAAGGTCGCGTGGCGCCGACAACTCCACCATCATCTTTCCTGTGGCGTTTGATGACTCGGACGTGATGCCTAGGGACCCGTTCCCGCGCCTTCGTGCTAATTACCTCCCGAAGGAAGTCCGGGTGCGTCGACCTGTACTATTGAAATAGTTCCATTCTTCTCTCATGACGATGGACGTGCGTAGGCGTTCAAGGAGCGCCAACTCGACGAGGGAGACAGTCGTACAAAAGGAAAGCGGTGATGTGAGGGTCTCGGGCGTTTTAGTGCGTAGATCTGCAGTCGCCTCGCCAGTCGCAAAGCCCGCTTCGCATGGCTTTATCGACCAAGCGGCGTTGGCAAGACGCAACTTGCAAAAGTCGCTTGGTCCATGAAGCCAAGCAACGCGGCTGTCCCACTGGCCAGGTGACTGCAGGTCTACGTACCAAAACATCTGAGCTGCGGTCTCAGGTTTGTATGGAAGTAGCGGTGAGCACGGCGTTGGCACCAAGCACACGGTACCACCGCCGGTACTTTGAAGCCCGTGACTGGGATGCGATTAACGCCATCGTGAAGATGACGACAGCATTCCGAAGTGTCATAACAACAAGAACGTGCGTACAATACCAGTACGCTGCGCTGGTTTCTTCCTCGGGCATAGAGGCTTCTTGGCACCATGGTGCTGCGACGATATCACGTGGTCTCGTCATGAGTCGTTGATTGCGCGTCGACGCCTGTCTGGATTTCGCTCCAAACCGCGCCCACAGAGCAATGCAAAAATTGAGCTCGAAGTTAGCAACGATAACATACTCAAAGCGCGTACCGTTCATCGCGTAGCACTGGCTCATGGCGCGCGGTGGCACGCGAAGCTCACGACGCATCTTCTCTTGCATACACCCTAATTCGACAATCGACATACAGTGTTTTAAAACAGAATATGACAAGACGTCTATTGTGCAGGATGCGGTATGCGCTTGGCGTACTCTGCCCAGAGCAGATCACGGATCCGCATGTAATATCTCTTTTCGGCCACGTCAATGCAGTGCTCGAGGTCGCCTTCGCTTCGGTGCGCCAAGAGAAACCGGACAACGTCTTCGCGGCCGCGGTACGTCGCGCCTTCGAGAGCCTTGTCCGTGCAGCCTTCGTGGCGGTGGTGGTGCAGAAAGGCCACGACGTCGAGGTGCCCACCTTCGGCCGCCCCGTCCATCGCGAGCGTCGAGCAGCCTTCCGAACGCGACTCGTGCAAGAAGGTGACCACGTCCAAGTGGCCGCCGATGGCTGCGTAGTCCATCGCAAAGCGCGTGCAGCCTTCCGTGCGCTGTGAATGCAGATACGAGACGACGTTCAGATGGCCGTTGCACGCCGCAAAGTCCATCGCATCGACCGTCGCGCCGTCGTCGCGTTGCGTATGCAGGAAGCGGACCACGTCGAGGTGGCCGTTGCGCGCTGCAAAGTTGAGCGCGGCCATCGAGCAGCCTTCCGACCGGTGCGCATGCAGAAAGCGCACCACGTCCAAATGACCGTTCTCGGCCGCGTAGTCCATGCCATTGCTCGTGCAGCCGTCGGTTCGGTGCTCGTGCAGGAACCGCAGCACGTCCAGGTGGCCGTAGCACGCCGCCGAGTTCATGGCCTGGACCGTCGCCGGACACCCGAGCTCGTGGAAGAAGCGCACGAGGCGGAGGCGGCCGAACCGCGCTGCGCAGTCGAGCGTCTGGGCCGAGACGTACGACCGGCCGCAGCACGCGAGCCAGCGCTGCACAAGATCCAGATTGTCTTCGTAGATGGCAATGTGCAGCAGGAAGCGCTTGTCGGCGCCGAGCCAGTTGAGCATGAGGTCGAGGCCGCCCGAGACGCGGTCGCCGTCGGGCAAGAGATAGTCGCCATGATCGCGCTTCAGGGCCTTCCACTGCTGCACGCGCGGGCGAAGATCGCCAAAGTACCCGTCTTGGTACGACACGATCGCATCCAAGAGCACGTCGTTGAGGAGGACGGCGCGGAAAGGCCGGCCCATTCGTTTTCGAATTCGGTACGTGAGCCTCCACAAGATGATCCGACCAAAACATGATGTTTCGCAGGATACTGGCCGACGCCGCTCCTGCAGACGCTACACATCGGACGATTGACTCCTCGCGTGGCCAAGAAAAGGATGCACCAAGCGTGCATTCCACACGGAGCTCGGCCCGTTTTCTATGCGAGTGCTCTCTGTGCTCTCTGTGACGGCGGCTCGGATAGATCGCCTCCGAGGGCCCGCGAGAGGTTGCGCCCATTGCAGCTTGTTGTGCTGCAGCGAAGGGGACGGCTCTGTCGCATTGCATGGAGCTGCGACGACGCAGCTACGACGATCCGCGCTCGGTCTTTGCCTGGACGCAGCACGTTGACATTGAGTCGGTTCGAATTTTTCTGAATCCACCAATCACAGCGCGTGTAAATTCGAACGTTGCAACACCCAGTCCAAGCGAGCAATAATGTGGCACTGGAGATGGCCACGATGCAGCGTCGTGGATAGGTAGTACGTGGTAGCGCTTGCTTGTATGGCCCGGCTGTTGATGCTTCGCAGGTGCGAGCGCGTGTCCTGCGGCGCGAGAGGAAAGCGCTGACATATCACGCGTCGTATATATTGATCCAGAGGCACATGCTACAGTAGTACAGCAAGCAGCACGCCTACGCCTTGCCCTTCTTCTTCTTGTTCTTCTTCTTCTTGCCCTTGGACGCCGTCGCTGCCTACAACCCACGAGGCTTAGCCAGAGACAGGAGCGATGCCGTACCGGTGCGGCTTGCTCAACGGGCTTGTCGTCCTTGGCGTCGTCGCCTTCGTTCGAGGCATGAGAACTCTCTCGACTGCGGGAGAGCTCTGTTGCATCTTGCTCCGGGATGGAGGATTGGGCGTGCACCAACGTGACCTCGGGTGCCGGGTTCGTACTGGCCGCCGGCTTGGACTCGTTGATCGAGGCGACGGGCGATGGGGCCGTCTCGTCCTGCACCGAAGCCTTCTCGTCCTGCGTCGAGGCCTTCCGAGCGATCGGTGACGGCGCTTTGTCCTCCTTTGCAGGAGTCGCGTCGTCCACACCCACCTCGGTCCACGAGCTCTTGCGGCTTGCAGGCGACGCGACCTTGATGGGAGACGCTGGCGCCGCAACGGGCGCCGGGGTCTTGTTGATCGGCGACGGAGGCTTCGCAACTGGCCCAAGCGCCGTAGTGATTGGCGACTGCGGTACGGTGATCGAGCCCGTCCGCTGCACGTGCGGCACGGATGCCTCGGGCTGTACCTGCGGCTGAGTGGCATGACTAGCATCCGGTTGCGCCTCGACGACGGTGCCCGTCTTCTCACGACTAACAGGCGCCTGCAAAGTCTCTACCACGTCTCTTGGCGGGCTCGGCTCTGGCTGCAAAGCCGCAGCCACTGCAATCACTGGCGCCACGGCCACGGGGCTTGCCTCCGTTTGCGGCGGTGCCTTGGTTTCAATCCGTGCTTTTGGCGCCTCGTACGCCGGCTTGGTCGCCGTTCGCTTCTCGACAGGCGCTTGGGCTGGGACGTCGGGCGACTTGTAGCTGCCAGTCGGCTTGGGTAGCTCGCGCGTCACCACGTCCCTACGCGAGCATGAGGAGCCCAAAGTGTTGGGCGCGACCAACTTGTGGGCCTTGGGCAGGAGCTTCTCTTTGGCCTCGAAGCCCGCGTCGTCTTCCTTGGAGAAGCAGCAGCCCATCGTCCGCTGTCCCTTCGCGTCCGCAAACCGCAAAATAGGCAATCTTTCGATTCTTGGCTCTCTTGCTGTTTGTATACCAGTTGAAGCGCGCCACAGCCTTCGTATCATTGGCTACTCCAAAGATATCTTTGCGATTATTGACCAATCATAGATAGCTCGCACGCCGGCGCGCCACGTATACAGTGTCATAGCCTCGTTGTCCTGTCTGTTCCAACGAGAAAACAAAGCATAGAACTCGTATCTTCGGCAGCGCCGGTACTATGGGGCACAACAGCCGCTACACGGGCCCAATAACCTACATCGTTGGCCCATTAAAAGTTGCCACATAACCGTTGGCGCCAACGCTCAGTTCCTATTTAGGGACCACCGTTGATACCCGAGCCGAACACAGCGCGATGGGGTCGACGCTTTCGTCGTCCAACGACCATTGCTGTGGCACTGGTACGACCATCGCCCGAGAACGTACTAGCTGTCTGCACAACGCCTGTAGATGCAACGCCGACAACGCCGCCGCCCAGTCGCGACGAGCTCAAGCAGTCGATCGGGTACATCTCCCCGCACGCGGTACCGCCCTCGCCGCCGTCCTTGTCGCCTTCCACGGCCATGGATGACGTGGACGTGAGCACCATCTTTGTGCGCGATAAGACGCCACCCGTGAGCTGCTTGGTCGATCCGGTCAAGCGCGCCAACTCGCCAAGCAAAGCCACGAAAAGCGTGCGCTTTGACGCGAAACGTATCTTTGAAGAGCGGCTCAAGACAGATTTGCCGCTGGCGAGCTCGACGAGCCACCTCGTTCTCCGCCGCCGCTACTCGGTGAGCGGGTCGGGCGACGCGCTGCGTCTGCGCCAGCACACCGACTACGTTGCCGTCCAGGCGCCGCCGCCCTCACCCGTGCGCCCGTCGGTGCTCTTGCGACTTCAAGAAGAGCGCGATAAAATCCACAACGAATGGGCACGCTGGGCCAAGGGTTTCAAGGTGCCAGCCACGTTTACGTCGCCGCCACAGCAGAATACTCGCCCCGTCACGTCGGTGCCCAACCTCGACCTCGACCTGACACCGTCGTGTGACGAGACACTTTTGTTGGAGCCGGCGTCGCCACGCAAAGCCAAGCGCAAGGACAGCTTGGATGGGTCGTTCCGCGCCGCGCTCTCGGTGCCACGCGCGGTCGCCAAGCGCAACTCGAGCGCCTTTCCCGGTTAAGCTCAACTATCTATCGACATGCGAGATCGAACCGTCTCGCCCATGCATCATGAATCCACAGGGCAACGCATCGTATGTAGTAACTGCATACTCATAAGTTCGGTGAGGGAGGCAATGTTATCATGGCGATACTTATACCGATCGTCCATGGCTCAAGCGTTTCGACCTTTCCGAGGATTTTGGATCTTGTCGAGGGATGCTCCTCGCATGGCTCGCCACCGTCGCCGTCGCAGTACTCGGCTACGATCTAGCCGCGTCGGTGTTGCAACCGCCGCCGATACGAGCCGGCTCGGCGTACTCGCCGACGCATGCCAACGTGTCCATCTACGTCGGCGCCAACCTCTCGCTGGCCGACTTTGATGCGACCAAGCGGATCTTTCTCAACGTCTTGGCCGATATGATGGCCGTCGACGCTTCCAACGTCCGCATCACGCACATTGAGACGCCGAGCTTGGAGCCCACCGCGCGCGGCAGCTTTGCGCTGACGCTGGCGGTCGACTATCTTGTGTCGTACGCGTGCAGCAGCGTTGACGGTAGCGTCGTCGTGGCGTCACTGGACCTGCGTGCCAACCTCTCGACGCCCGAGGCAAGCGCGACGTGCAACCTGCTGCCGGTACGTCCACAGCACCTTCACGTTCGCCGATCAATGGCCATGGAGTGTAGACGTGCAGCGGTCTCTGCATCGCCGTCGGCCCGCCAGCGGTCGACTTTCGTGAACAATCAAAGCGCATGCGACAAGGTCTCGAGCTCGGCTACGCGACGCAGACCGGCGAGTGGCTCACGCTCCGCGAGATTGCGTCGTATTTTCACTTGTACCCAAACGAGACGGTTCACGCCCTGCAGCTCGACTCGAGATCGAGTGTCGCGCCATTGCCCTCTGCGTACCTCGCCATCGATGTCGCCTTGCGTGATGCCGACGGCGCCGATGCCCTCGCTGTTGTCTTTGCGATCGTCGAGTCCCTACGCGCCAACGCACTGCCGATGCTAGCGAGAAACGTTCGCTCGCTGCCGCTGACGCCAGTCCCGCACGACGTCTACGGTGTGGAGTCGGTGACGCTGCTGCGCATCACAATGACCGACGCCTCAGTTTTGCGGCGATCGTCGATCGGCGCGGCGGTGCAAACGGGCGCTTGGCGCGCTCTCTTGCCGACCCACCTCGTATAACCCGGGCACGTGCACTTGAGGTTGACGAGAAAACTGTCTCTAGTCGGTCGTCGCCTTTGATGTCAACTTGGACGCGTCGCAGCCGTTTGTTCAAGCACCCGCGCCCGTGTACAACAATCCGCTCTTGGTCCTCACGACAGGCTGTGCGATCACCCTCGCGGACCTCGAAGAGAACGCGTCATCGTTCGTTGAGAGCGTCACGCGGGCGTTGCCGTCGTCGCTCGTGCTGCAGACGTACGACACCGATGCGTTTGATATGGGATGCTAAGCGAACGATGGTGCAGGGCCCCATTCGACACGAGTCCGCTCTTTACCGACATTGCCTTTGATGTCACCGCCTCGAACCCCACGTATTTTGCTTGCATTTTTTAAAGATGATCCAGCGATGCGACGATCGATGTAGCATCGTCTCTATCGTGCTGCCCATGCTGACCACGAACGGCGCGCCAAGCCTCGACGACGCCTTTGACATGCGCCTCTCGCTGGCGTTCTGGAACACGCCTTTTTTCTGCAATTTGTCCCATCGGCGACGCTACAGCTGCCATCACCGCCGTTCCAGGTAGTTCATGTCGCCGTCTACTTTATCCAAGCGCTTGTAGACGTCGTATGCGACCTTGGCACTGACCGTGGCGATGAATTCGCCGTTGAACCCACTGGTGTTCTACCGACTCAAGCAAGCGATTTGGTCGCTCGTGGCCTCCCTCGACCTCCGGTACCATTTGGTTGCTCTGGTTCATTTCACGCGAGCGCTGTGTAGGTACTCGGACATCACTCTGGGGAGTGCATCGTCGCCAGCGGCGTTGACGCGCGCGTACACCTTGTACATCTACTACTATACGATCGACCAGCAGCGGGCGCTGCCACCTCTCTTCGCATCCTCGGCGTGGTCCGACGCCTTTACGGCGTCAGTGGGGGCGTGGGCAGTGCTGCAGTCGACGCAGTTGCAAGCGCCAACGTCCAGTGCGATCTACACAAGAACGTACCCGGGGTCGCTCTACACGCCACCGCTTGACGATCGCACGTTGCCGCCTCCGATCACGCGCGTTGGTTTCCTCCGGCCATCGAAGAAGCGCTTGTTTCGGTCGCTTGTCGCACTGCAGAACAATGGACCGACGGCGACCAGCGTCCTGGTCTCGGTCACCTCTGGCTTTGCGTACAACGCGTTTTACCTTGGTAGAAAAGACGCTCAAAACTCTATGGACTGATGGACGTGGTTAGACGCGGTGAGTACAAGGGCCATTAACGTGACCCTCAACGATGCCACGCCGCTCGAGGGTCAAGTCGCACCGATTGTCTTGGCCAACCGGACGACGCAGTGGACGTTCCAGAGCACGGATGCCTCCGCCGCCTCCATGGCCTTTTGCGTGCATCTCAAGCAAGTGTATGATGACGATTCGCTGCCGTCGCTGGACGCGGTGACCTTGTGCGTCGACACGTCGGTCGCGTCGACGCAAGTGTCGCTGCAAAACAACCGGCCGGACGTCCTCGATGCGACGTACACGACCACCAGCGCCTACACCGTGGCGTTGACGCTCCGGGACGTCTCGGCGCGTCATCCCTATGCCCCTAGCGGTACGCACGTACCGGTTCAAGTACCGTCGCAGGCACCAATTGCATAGCGACTTGTCTGGCGTGTCACAGTGCCTTTTTACAATGCCGCAGTGACCTGACGTGTCGCCAGCTGGCATCGTGCTTGGCCAATACCACCATGGCGACGCCTCTGGCGCAGTTCACGTGGTCACCGGCCTTCCTCACAGCGCTGCAAGCCGCGGGTGGCGGCAACTCGGCTGACGTGCTCCCGGCGTTTGCACTTTGCCACAACACCACGGTCGTCTCTCTGTATGCATTGTCTTTCTGTATGCGTCCCTGCTGTAGAATGCAGCACCCACGACACTAGTGGCGTGGGCCAAGTACATGTCGGGCATGCAGTGCCTTGGCGCGAACGCGTGTCCGCTCAACTGGCTCGGTGCACCCGACACGTCGAGTGCTGCGAGCGCCGTGACGCTTTCATTTGCTTTGACGTCGGTGCTTGACTCGGTTGCGCTACCCCCGACGTCGACGCCCTTCGTCTTCTCCGTGGGGGCGGCCACCTTTACGTTTCCGAATGTATCGACCTCGACCGATTTCGAGGCGCTTGCGTCGATGGTGCGGGCGACGGTACCATGCAGCGATTCGGATGCTCGCGCATATTTGCAACGAGCGAGTAGGTGTACGCGGGTGCCCTTTGAACATCCGACCGACCGTCGACATGACGCTGCTGTCGTCCAGTCGGCAGCTCCAGCTCCAGTACACGGCGATGCCGCCGCTGGCGCTCCCGGTGCTTCTCGAGCCGCTCAACGCCGTGCGATCGGTGCTCTCGACTGGCAGCTTGCGCGTCAACGTGGTGCCCTACGAGTCAAATGCGTGGACACCAAGTTTATCGGGCGAAGGTACGTTGACGATATTTATGGTGCCGCCTCGGTCACCCTCTTTGCGTAGAGATGTACGATCCGCTGTGGACCGTGACGCAGTGCGCAAGCTCCTTCAACCTCACGTCCAGCTTTCTGAGTGGCTCCGACTACCTCGGACACCTGGCGATCGCAACCGAAGCGCAGATAGAGCGACTTGTGGCAACCTTCTTACCGGCTACCGCGGTGACGTGCCTCGCTTCAATTCCCGGTGTCGTCATGAACGCGTCCGTGGAGATGTTTCTAAACGATGTGCACTGCGCCGCCTTCGTGGCCTACCCCTGGACGTCGTTGCTCAACATGTCGAGCGCGTCGGCTCTCCAGGTCGCCTACCACGCCGACGTCTGCCCGCTCTACACGACCCATGGTATAGTGTCACACTAGTAGTATTGTCGCACGAGTGCGATTGTTTAGGCAAGACGTGCATTGAGACGGTGCTGGCGCCGACGATCGACAGGCTTTTCGAGGCGTCCGGTACCGTTCGATCACTTTTCTATCGTTGTTTTGTGGGTTGATGATCGCGTCAGGAGGCTGCTGCGACGCCTTTCACGCGGTGCTGAAGAGCAACTACTCGGGCGAGAACGCGAGTCAGCTCGTGCGCCAAAGCACGCACCTATTCTTCTCGGCGCTGTGTGCGCCCGCACCGGCGTGTGCATCGTCGATCCCGTGTACTTCGGCGCTGCTCGCGCAATTGGCACCGCCTCGTGCGACGCATGCGTGGTTTGAACCGGTAAATTCGCGGTACCCTTTGTGGTGCGTCTCAACATCGGATATTAGATTCTATGGTCTCTTCAAGTGAGTTCGAGCCAAGCGGGTGCGCTCTGGGCCGGCGAGACCGTCGAGACGACCTCGGACCGGTCGTTTTCCTTGTACAATGCATCCGCATGTGCGCTTGATGGCTGCGGCAATGCATGGAATGCGCTCTGGTCCTGGCTAGCCCCGTTTCCGATCTGGTCCACCTACCCCATGACACGTAGCACAACGGTTTCTATGTGGTACATCGAAACGATATGGACTAGAGGACAACTTGTCCAACTTATTCGCCCCCAACGCGTCAACATGTGTCGAGGGTCCACATTTACTGCAGCTGGTCAACGACATTCTCGACATGTGGCACCCATGGCCCCAGTCGTACGTTCTAGCAGACGACATGTCGTAGTTGAAAATCGTGCTAGGTGGTCCTGGTTGCGTGCGTGGACCAATGCGTTCTATAGCAACCTGGACTATATCTTCTCCAACTGGATGGACAACCAGTGCTACCATATTCCCTTGCGCCACCCAGCGCCGACGGCAACCAGTATTTCCGTATCAAACGTCGCCAATCATACCTCGCCGAATGCCACGGCCGTCAATGCGACGTCTGGGAGTGGCTCGAGCACGTTCGACACCATCACTACCAATACACCGACAACGGCGGATCCTGCAGCGACAAATGCACCAGCGGGCGCGGGCAGTAGCTCTGCAGCCACCGAGACGCCGACGCCAACGCCAACACCAGCAACTGAGTGGAACACGACGTCGTTGATAGTGTACCTGAACACTCCATCCTCGCTCACTGTCATATATCCATGCATCAACTGTCTCATCGTATCAAGTGTGCTTTCGTTTAGCGGCGCAGGTGGCTCTTTCGACGGGATGAAAAGGCTGTCGCGCTATACGACGAATTGCTCATGGACGACTTAAGCCAGCACGTGCCTTGGTTGACCGTGTACCCGACGCAACCTTGCGTGGCGCTGCACGACGCGCAGCACGCAGCCGCCTGCGCCGCCTCGTCGCCCGAGACAAGCGAGTGGCCGATGTCGTTGCCAAAGTAGTCGCGGTTGGTCTCGACGCCGCCGCATCCCGCCACCGCACCGTCACCACCGTGGGGGCAAAAGGTGACGAGAAAGGCTTCGTCCATTGGGCACGCGTGCGTCTTGGTGTTGTCTTCGGGAAAGAGATACGTGTCGGGCGCGGTTGGAGAGAGGTCGACGAGCTCCTTGCATGTGCCGCGGTTCTGGTGCTTGGTGGGCGTGACGGTCAATGGGACGTTGTAGCCCGACTTGCCGCCTGTCTTGGCCTTGCAGTCCTCGTAGCTCTTGCAAAAGCCCGGCTACATCGCAATGAGCCAGCGTGTTTCGAGGGATCGAGTCGTACGCCTGGCGGGATGTTGCTAACGTCATACCATACGAAGTGGAAGCCCGGTGCGTTCACAAGCGAGTACTCGACCACTAACGTCACACCCATCGATGCCAAGCACGGATTCGAGCAGTACGTACAGTTGGCTTCGTCTGTCGCCGTGTGCTTAAAGAGTCCGTGCTGACCTGCCTCGAGACGCACGCCGCAGTCGGTCGTCGCGCCTGGTGCAATGTCGCAAATGTGCACCGAGCCGCCGCCGTGGAGGTTGATGGGGTAGCTGCACTTGTTGGTGAACGAGAATTTGGCCGCCGACGCGAGGGCCGATAGCAGTGCAAGGCGGTGAAGCATGGTACTCGAGTGGCAAATGCGAAAATGAATCGCGGGTTGACGTCCAAGAGGCGGTCGCGTCGAAGCGTGGAACGCCATCTGTTTTTGTAGACTGACGGTTTGTATGCAAGCCCTACCCCTGGTTCCTGGGTTCGAGCGACGATGTACGAACGGCTTGGTCCATCGATCCAGAGGATTCGACGCCTCCTCTCAACGACCTACTTGGTATTTGCATAGATTTGATAGTCGCGCTGGCTACTCACTGGATCGTGTGACGTGACGAGCGTCCATGCAAAGCCCCACATGGATTCGTCGACGACCGAGTCGAACCGCAGGTCGTGCCCGAGCACAACATGAGCTTGATTGTGGCGCCGTCACCACAGAGCTGGTGGAATCGTGGTGGATCGAATCGTTTCGTACAGAGCTGGAGCCGGTCTCGCGGCCGAAGCATCGGCGTCGACGTTCGGTTGCAATTCTTCAACATCGTTACTGACACACTCGACAATGCGTACACTATACTCACAGACAGAATAGCGACGTGGTTCCATTCCTCTCTCATCGCTCGTTCACAAAATATCAACCATGTTCCATTCCACTTTTATCGCTCTTTCACAAAATGTCACGACACCTTGAAACGGTTGATATTAAATTGATACGAATGTCGTCTTACATCTGGAGGTGCGCCTGTTCTGCGAGCTTGGCAAACGACCCGTCCGGAATCGCCAGCAGTGCCGTCGGCGTGTCGTACTCGACGACGCGGCCAGCATCGAGCACCAGAATCCGGTCCGAGTCGATGATCGTGTCGAGCCGATGGGCAATGATGAGCATCGTGATGCCCACAAAGCACTCCTTGATCGTCGCCTGGATGCGCTTGTCCGACTCGAGGTCGATGTTGGCGGTCGCTTCGTCGAGGACGACCACCTTGCTCTTGCGCAACAAGGCGCGCGCAATGCAGAGCAGCTGGCGCTGGCCCACGGAGAAGTTGCTGCCGCGCTCGGCCACCTCGTCGTCCAGCGACGCAATGCCGTCACCCAAGTGCACTTGCTTGAGGACCGTCCAGAGCTCGTCGTCGGAAGCATTGCCCGACGGATCCAAGTTGAAGCGCAGCGAGCCAGAGAAGAGCACCGGGTCTTGCGGGATGATCGTGAGCCGCGACCGGAGCGTCGTCACAGACACGTTCGCAACTGTTGACGTCGTCGATGAC